>NC_045429.1:210207996-210507996 GCF_902635505.1 Sarcophilus harrisii
TTTGTACAAACAAACTAATGCAGACAAGATTAGAAGGAAGCAATAAACTGGGAAAATATTTTTACAGTCAAAGGTTCTGATAAAGGCCTCATTTCCAAAATATATAGAGAATTAACTCTAATTTATAAAAATCAAGCCATTCTCCAATTGAAAATGGTCAAAGGATATGAACAGACAATTCTCAGATGAAGAAATTGAAACTATTTCTAGTCATATGAAAAGATGCTCCAAGTCATTATTAATCAGAGAAATGCAAATTAAGACAACTCTAAGATACACACACACCTGTCAGATTGGCTAAGATGACAGGAAAAATAATGATGATTGTTGAGGGGATGTGGGAAAACTGGGACATTGATTCATTGTTGGTGGAGTTGTGAACGAATCCAACCATTTTGGAGAGTAGTTTGAACTATGCTCAAAAAGTTATCAAACTGTGCATACCTTTGATCCAGAGTGTTACTACTGGATTATATCCCAAAGAGATTATAAAGAAGGGAAAGGACCTGTATGTGCACGAATGTTTGTGGCAGCCCTTTGTAGTGGCTAGGACCTGAAACTGAATGGATGTCCATCAGTTGGAGAATGGCTGAATAAATTGTGGTATATGAAAATTATGGAATATTACTGTTCTGTAAGAAATGACCAACAGGATGATTTCCAGAAAGGCCTGGAGAGACTTACACGAACTGATGCTATGAAATGAGCAGGACCAGGAGATCATTATATACTCAACAACAATACTAGATGATGACCAGTCCTGATGGATCAGGCCATCCTCAGCAACGAGATCAACCAAATCATTTCTAATGGAGCAGTAATGAACTGAACTAGCTATACCAGAAAAAGAACTCTGGGAGATGACTAAAAACCATTACATTGAATTCCAGTCCCTATATTTATGCACACCTGCATCTTTGATTTCCTTCACAAGCTAATTGTACAATAATTCAGAGTCTGATTCTTTTGTACAGCAAAATAATGTTTTGATCATGTATACTTATTGTGTATCTAGTATATTTTAATATATTTAACATCTACTGGTCATCCTGCCATTTAGGGAGCGGGTGGGTAAGAGGTGAAAAATTGGAACAAGAGGTTTGGCAATTGTTAATGCTGTAAAGTTACCCATGTATATATCCTGTAAATTAAAGGCTATTAAAAAAAAAATTCTAAAAAAAAAAAGAGTGATTTTGTAAGCAAATTAGAAGAGCAAAGGATAGTTTACTTCTCAGATCTGTGGAGAAGGAGGTATCTGAAGTCAAAGAAGAACTGGAGTTCATTATTGATCATAAAATAGATAATTTTTATTTTATTATGTTAAAAGGTTTTTTTTTTTCAGAAACAAAACTAATGCAGGAAAGCTTAGAATGAGAAATATTTTCACATTCAAAGGTTGTGTTGAAGGCCTCATTTCTAAAATATAGAGAACATTAACTAAAATTTATGAGAATTCAAGCCATTCTCCAATTGATGTCATCTAAGGATATGAAGAGAAAATTTTAAGATGAAGAAAGTGAAACCTCTTCTAGTCATATCAAAAGGTGCTCTAAATCACTATTGATCAGAGAAATACAAATTAGGAGAACTTTGATGTACCACTACATACCTCTCAGATTGGCTAAGATGAAAGGAAAAGATAATGATGTGGGCAATGTGGCAAAATTGGGACACTAATACATTATTGGTGAAGTTATGAACTGATCAAATCTTTCTGGAGAGGCATTTGGTATTAAATATCAAGAGTTTGGATGGAAGGAGAGAAAAGAGAAAGGTACATACATACATACACACACACACACACACACACACACAGAGTTACAAAATGTTAAAAACAATGATAAACAGGTCAATTTGCTATGTCTCTATTGACTGTGACTTTTCCCAATTATTCTTTGCTCATCTTTTAATCACAAGATGACACTTGACAGCTAGAGAAGATGTAGGGCTTTTCTTATTCTCATTGTCTTAAATAGCATCCTTTGATATATTAATGGTAGTATCTATATTATTGGGAGTCAAGGATTAACTCATTACTCCTGGCTCTACAAGCAGATTGCAAAGCATTTACATAAGATCTTCAGGAACTCCTTGATCACCATTTAATTGGAAGAAAAGGAATTCCAAGAACTAGAAATGATGGGATACTCCTTTTCTCCAAATGCTTTCCATATACTTTTTACTGGAGTCTGTATATACTTGCTAGTGAATGTATCATAAGCTTTTGGGGGAGATTTTGAACCAATACTCCTTAATATATAATCTTGCTAAATATTGCTTTCTAAAAGTTATGTAGAGCTTATTAACTAAATTGATTCTAAAATTAATAATTTTGGGGAGGAGAATACATCAAGTGGAGCTTGAGCCAATATTATTCAAAAAATCATCCCTAATACCTCAGGAGTTTCCTAGAACTCTATGTGTATAACGCAAGCAAATTGAAAAGTTACCTCAGAGCAAACATGTTTTGCAAATAGAAAATTAAAGCAAGTGGAGGGGGAAAAAAACAACTATTAACTGTTAGAAGAAAGAGGAGGCAACTGCAGTACTCTCTAGATTCTGAGAAATTAGGAGACTTGTCCAGAATCATATTACTAGTATGTATTTTAGGTAGAACATGTATCCATGTCCTTATATTTCTAAGTTCTGTTCTTTATGTTCTATGAAGGCAGAACAAGGTTGTGTAACTGACATCAAGTAGAAAAGGGAGTGCTTTTAATCATTTTCCCTATTACTTCTATTCATTTTCTATTATTTTCAATGTCTATTAATTGTGTATCAAGGAGTAGAACAAAAATAAAACTCTCATTGCTTGCTAACTTTTCTTCCATGTTTGCTTTTCCAAATAGGGATTGAAAGCAAGACTATAACTACCTCATTGCAAGATAATCCACAATGGCACAATCATTTGTTTTCACCAATTCCAAAGACTCAATTCAATAAGTTTTTTGTTTTGTCATTATATAGCTGGTAGGTGCAAATTAGAGGACTGGTCTGTGTGTAGTTTCATCTCCATATTCACAAAAAAACAACAAACAAACAAACAAACAAACAAACAAAAAAAACAAAGAGCTGGATAGGAATTAACAGAGTAATTAGTTCACTCCCCTTATTTTATAGGTGAAGAAATTGAGACCTCATAAGATCAAATGACTTGCCCAAGGACATTCTTGGCCAAAGAGAGAAATATTCACTCCACATAAGTTCAGAAAGAAAAGAAGACAGGAGGAAAAAACAGGTAAGAAAAGAAAAAACAAAAAAGGGGGGAGATTAATCTCTAATCCTTTTTGAAGGATCTTGCATCTCAGCCTCTTTATTTCTTTTGCTCTGTCTCTCTGTCTCTCTTTATTTCCCCTACTCTCAGTTGAATGATTTCTTTGATTGTTTGTTTTTTCCTTGCCAAAAAGGTGGCATTTTGAGAGCGGTCTTTGGAGGAACTTAAAAAGAGAGGAGAGGTGAGCCAGTGTAGCATACTTGAAGATGATTGCACGTAGACTGTGAACATTACAGAGTTACTTTGGAGACATATATTGGTCAGATGATCAGAAGCAACTAAATAAGGAGACTAAAGAACTTCAAACAATAGCACTTCTCAAGCAAATGACACCCTAAGCTGCAATGCCAAAGAGGGAATATGCCTATTCCCTGAAAAGTGGAAAATGAGTATTAGAGGGGTGATTTGCTCAAGCAATTCTATGAAATACAAAGAAAGGCACAATACTCATTTGGGAATTTTGTTTTTGTTTTGTTTCCCCCTTACTTTATTATTAATTTCTAATTAGATTAGACAGTGTACTTTTTAAATGGTACTTGTATGTGATAGGCAATTGAAAATCCAATTCTGAGAACTTGAGAAGTTCCTAGTTTTCAATTAGGACAAATGAATCAAGATCAATAAATTATCGTCAAAAAACTGGGAGAATTTGAAGTATGATCTAAAGGCAATGAGTGGAATCCATGGGCTACTTATTGCTTGTAATACACCCTTTTCCAATTATTTTTGTTATCATGGCATTGTACAAATCAGCCAGGTGGTGAAAAGATTATTCCTAAATAAGAAAATTAATATGTGCATAGATAACAACATTATCATTTCTAACCAAACAAGTAGTCTCCAAATAGTCAGGAAATAATGGGTATAGGAAATATGATTGTGGAAGAGGAAAGAATAGAAGGGGATATGAGAATTGTCTTTTAAAAGAAACATTTTCAAGAACTTCTAGAAGAAAGAAAGAAACTATAGAAATGTTGGTTTTAGATGAATGACTGAAAAGGGAGCAGACAGAAGCTGGGAGCTGCTTGGAAGATGTTGGATTATGTAATTATGGAAAATTAGAGAATACAATCAGGCTTTTAGAATGAAATGGAAGGAAATTAAATCTTTTCCTACAAAAAATTCAGAAAATGCTTTGGATAATTAGTTGAGCTAAATAAATAAATTGAGCTAAATTAAACCAATAAATAAAGTAAAATAATATTACTAAGTAATGCCATGGGGCTTATATATAAGTAATTCATAGTGAAAAAACAGGATTGCACTAAGCAATTTCTCTTTACTTATAAATATTTATTTACTTTTGTTAAGTAATTTTTCCAAAACAAATATTTAAAGTAATTTTAGAAGACTGAACAAGTAATTCTTTTACTTATATAAGTAATTAAAAATAACAAACAGGGGTTTTAATATCTTAAAAAAAGTAATTCTATGAAAGCTCCAACAAAGAAAAAGTAATTATCTTATTTTGAATCAATACTTTTTTTAATGTTGAAGAATGAGATATGTGTAATTATCAGTTAGTTACCATTGCTATAAAGATGGTCATGGGTCATAAAATAAAAACTCACAAATAAAATCCATTATATTTTTTGACATCTTTGTTTTTTCAAAGGTCACACATGTGTAAATATAGACTATTGTCTTAGTTATTACAAAATACATTGTAGTAGAGAGAGCCTCCACTGGAGCTAGGATTTGGATTCTACCTCCAACATTTACTGCATATAATCCCAGGCAAAATCATTTCTCCTCTCTTGCCTCATTTTTCTTATCTCTTAAATGGTAAAATTGAGCTTAATAACTTTAAAATATTATTTATTTTAACATTTAAAATGATTATATTTTAGTTTCAAATGCTTTCTTTATTTTCTAGCATTCCCTGACCTAATTAACAGGAAAGTAATATATAAAACATGAAAAATATATTTCTATATTATCCAGACACATCATAAAAATAAAGAAAGCAAATATATTATTTATCAATTTCTATTCAACATTCAATTCTCATGTTTTTTTCCCCCCTGTGGAAGACAGCATTTTTTCATCATAAATTCTTTGGAATTATCTTGGGTTACTATATTATAGATGAGAGTAGCTAAGACTTTCACAGTTGAACAGCATTACATTGTTGTTACGGTGCCTGATAATTACCCATTTCTTTTTATTTTATTTTGGATTAATTTATATAGGTCTCTTTTGGTTTTGTTTTTCTTGTTTTTGAAACCATCCCCTCATCATTTCTTATAGCACTTGATTAGAATCATATGCCACAATTTGGCCATTTTCCAACTGATGAGCATTCCTTCCATTTCTAATTCTTGCCTCTACAAAATGACCTCCTGTAAATATGTTGTGTGTGTGTATACATTTTATATATATGTATATATATATATATATATGTGTGTGTGTGTGTGTGTGTGTGTGTGTGTGTGTGTCTGTGTGTGTCTGTGTCTGTGTCTGTGTCTGTGTGTGTATACATATATGTATACATATATAAGCTTTTTTTCCTTTTTCTTTGATCTTTTTGTCATTTAGAATGGATTGTAGCATTGCTTGATCAATGAGCATAAAATACATACATTTATAGCCCTTTCTGCATAATTCTAGATAGGTTTTTTTTCCAAAATGATTGGATCAGTTTATTGCTCAACTAAAAATTCATTAATATTTGCTTTTTTTCTCATCCCGTCCATTATTTGTCATTTCTTATAGGTGTGAAGTAATACCTCAGAGTAGTTTCAATTCCCCTTTCTCTAATCAATAGTAATTTAGAATGTTTTTTTCCACATTATTATGGATAGTTTTGATTTTTTCTTCCAAAATTATTTGCTCATAACATTTAATATCAATTGGTGAATGTATTTTTAATAAATTTATTTGTATATGTTTTGACTCAGTTCTCTCTATATTTGATAAATGAGGCTTTTATCAGAGAACCTTGCTACAAAATGGTTTTATAGTAATTCATTGGTACGTTTTAGCAGAATTCAGATCCCTAAGTTTATTTTTATTTTTGCTTTCTCTGAGATCATGATACCTATCCCTCCTCTCCCCTTGCCACTTTACATGAAATAGAATTAACTCTCTCAAGTCCTTCGGTTCATCTCTATGTGTGTCCTTCTGTTCCAAGTGTGTCTCTTGTACCCAATATATTGTTGGACTTTGGTTTCCTATAATTGTATTTACTTCCATTCTATAGATTAGTTCATGCAATTCACAATCAGAATTGTGATCACCCTCTGTGAATTTCCTGTCATCCTGTTTTTTTCTGATTATCCTTCCCACTCATGTTTATCCTGTTTTCTTCAAAAGTCTGTCTTCTTTCTAACCAATGCCTTTTCCAATCTGCCCTCCTCTTGATAAATGTCTCCTCTGCATATCTCAGATCCTTTGTTCCTCCTTTACTATTCAGTAAGATAGATTTTTATATTCAACGGAGTAAATAGATATATAGAGATAAATAGATATTTCTGTTTGTCTACCTTTCTATCTCTCTAGCCATCTATTTAACTGTCATGGAGCAGCTTCTTGGCTTCCTTCACTCCACCATCTTGGCTCCACTCCAAAATATTACCTATTGCCAAAGACCTTGGAATTTCTAAAATGGCTCAACATGAGAAACTATCAGTAGATTATATATAATGAAAGAATTGTCATTCTCAACTGCTTTGCCATCCAAAGAAAAATCTTTCCATCTACCTTGTACCTGAAACCTTCCATATGTGTTGTATCCTTTATTAGAAAGTAAACTCCTCCTCCCTGGCCCTTTATTGAATGTACTTTTATTACATTGTAGTCTGAAAAGAAAGTATTTACTATTTATGCCTTTCTATTTTTGATTGTGTGGTTTTTATGCCTTAATACATAGTCAGTTTTTGTGTAGATGCCATGTGCTGCTGAGAACAAGTTGTATTCTCTTTTTTCTGTATTGATTTTTTTCCCCAGAAGTCTATCATATCTAGATTTTCTAGGATTCTATTAGCCTTCCTGCTTTCTTTCTTGTTTATTTGGGGATTAGATTTTTCGGATTCTGAGAGGGGAATTTTGAGGTGTCCCACTTATATATTTTTGCTATATATTTCTTCCACTATGTTATTCACTTCTGTTTTATCAAGAGTTCATTTCATTCACATTTGCTGTTATGATTACAACTCTGTATTTCCTTCCATCCTATTCTCTCCCCTGTATATACGTTTGTTCCCTCTTTCCACCCTGCCCTCTCTTAGTAGTGGTTTGTTTCTAACCCACCCCTCTCTCCACTTCCCATTTTTTCTATCACCCCTTCCTTTTTTCTCTTACCTCTTTTTCCTAGTGGTTCTGACCTCCCATCTATCTTCCCTTTTATCCCCTTTCTCCTCCTACTTCCTTATATAGGAAGATACATTTCTACAGTCAAGTGAGTTACTTTTATTTCTTTTTTGAGCAAGAACTGATGAGATTAAGCTTCAGAAAATGTTCATGTCCTTCCTGCCTTTCTCTCTTTTGGAAAGCCTTTTATGCCTCTTCATGTGATCTAATTTGTCTCTTCTGATAAAATCCTTTTTCCACCCTTAAATATCTTTTTCTTTGATATCATCACATCAGATATCATTCATATTCAACCTCTTCACACATATATGCTCCTCTCTAACTTCCCCAATAAAAGATATAGTTCTCAAGCATTACAGATATTATTTTTTCCAGTTAGAGATGAAAAAGTTTAATCTTTAAATAAGTCTTATGTATGTTTACCTCCCTATTAGCCTTTCTATGCTTCTCTTTAATCTTGTGCTTGAAGATTAAATTTTCTGTTTATCTATTTTTTTAATAAATAATTGGAGTCTCTTACATCATTCAATATACATCTCCTTTGAAAGATGATGCTCAGTGTGGCTAATTAGGATATTCTTCTTTATAATCTCAGGTTTTTTGATTACTGGAATTTCATATTGCAGACTATAAATTTTTTATGTAAAATCTGCAAGCTCCTGGATAATCCTTGATTTTTTTTCCCTGGCAGTTTGCAGTATTTTCCCCTTGAGCTTATGATTCTGGAGTTTTGCAACACTGTTCCTTGTAGTTTTCCTTGCAGGATTTGTTTCCAGAGGCAATCTATGGATTATTTATGAATTCCTGCATTTACAATTTTCCTCTCTGGTTCTAATATATCAGGGAAGTTTTCCTTAATGATCTCTTGAAGAATGCTTTCAAGACTTTTTTTTTTTTTCATGACCTTCAGGAAGAACAATAATTTTTAAATTGCCTTTCCTGGATCTATTTTGCAGGTCTGCTATTTTTTTCCAATGAGGTATTTTATTTATTTCTTTCATTTTTTTCATTCTTTTTTAGTTTGTTTTATTGATTCTTGACATCTCATAGTATCATTAACTTCTATTTTCCTTGTTCTAGTTTTTAATGTTCAATTTTCTTTAGTGAGCTTTTGTATCTCTTATCCATTTGATTAATTCTATTTTTGAAGGTGTTATTTTCTTCTGTGGATGTTTTGTTCTGAATTTTGTTAATTGTGGCTTTTAACAAATTGATTTTTCAGTCTATATCTTTTCCAAGTTGTTGACTCTCATGGATACTTCTTACTTCTTTTTTCATTTTTTCCCCCTTCTACCTCTCTTATTTGCCTTTTAAAATATTTTATAAGTACTTACAAAAAGCATCTTTGGGCTTGACTCCAATTCATGTCACTCTTTGAGATTTGTTCTGTAAACAATTTGTTCTCTTCTGAGTTGCTGTTTTGGTCTTCCCTGTTGATTTTTCATTCTTCCCTGCCACCATAGTATTTTCTAATGTTAAGATTCTGTTTCTTGCTTATTTTTTTTCTTTTTCTTTTCACCCCCCCTATCATTTTGTCCCTTTTATGGTCTATCTCTGCTTTGACTGTTCAGTGGGCACTATCCCAAGCTTCTTGTGCAGCCCCTTGTGTTTGGTGTCTTGCTCACAATAGTGGTAGCCCTACCTACTCTCTCCAGAAAAGTCTTGTTTCTCAGCTTGACAATTTGCCAGCAACTCATTCTGTTTGATCTTTTGCTTACAACAAGAGGTAATCCTACCAGTTCTCTCCAAAAATCAACCTAGTTTCCTTTGATGGTGATATGCTTACTGAGCACGTATTGGATACTGCCCTGCTTATCTGCTATGCTACTGAGCCAAGACCAAGAGTCTCAGTTGCTGATCTGATGTGATCAAGACCCTGTAGTTCGTTTTGCAGGACAGGTTAATTAACCTGAACTTTCAACCAAGTGAGACTGATCTTTCTTGAAGTCCTTCTGTCCTGAGATGGAGAGTGGTTTCATTCCATCATAGTCTTTTCAGAAAGTTAGTTTCATGTGGTTTTGAGGGAAACTTGGAAAATATGAACAGTTTCCTGACTTCACTCTGCCTTTTTGTTTTGTGACTACTCCTCTGCAAAAACTCTTCAACAGTCATTAATTGTGCTCTAATGATATCACTTATTAGTGATAGAATTAATAGATAGTCAAATGGATAAAAACAACTTTTATAATCATAAGGGAAATAAAGGGTGACATAGTATTACATAGGGAAACTATCTGAAAGCTTTGAGTTGATGAATTTGACAAGGAAAACACCAGAATGTTATTCCTTCCAGTTTTTTTTAATCATAAGAAAACAAGTATATTTGAACAACTAAGCAAAACTAGTATCTTATTTTAGGGAAATGCTTCAATTCAGTTGTTTCACAACATTATATTGCACAAAATATGAATATGTATGAAATGTACTGAACATATGAATTGAATTCAAAACTTGTATACAAGAACTTAAAGTATAACAAAATTAGAAATAGATGTCACTGGTTAGAGGAAAGGGTATTATAGTGCTATATGTCAGGTACAGTTGAGTGACATAGTAAATATAATATTGGGCCTGGAGAGAAAGACCTGAGTTCAAATACAGCCTTAAACAATAACTAAACTATGTTCCTAGCCAAGTCACTTAACTTCTATCTGCCTCAGTTTCTTCAATTGAAATTGCAGATGATAGAACATTTGTAACAAGATTGATGTCAGGATCAAAAGACAAAAAATTGTTATATAATCTATATCTGGTATATAATAAATGCTTAAAAAATAGTTAATCCTCCCTTACTTCATTCCCTCATTTTCTCTTCTCTTCTCTTCTTCAAAATATATTTTCTCCTTCCTTTTCTTCCAAAATCTCAAGCCTACATCACACAATTTTTTTTTTTTTTACAAAGAAGGAACTTTTGTCCTAAAAGCTGAATTAGATGAAACAAACACTCAAATGAAGGAGCTACAAAAATCTTAAAAAAGGAAAAGTTAATGAAGGTCACAGAAAATTTCTATTTAGTAGAAGCTCTAATAATCATATATATATATATATATATATATATATATATATATATATATATTAATAAAATGGATGCCAAAAACCTGGTGGTATTTCAAATGATTAGGAAAGGAGATGGACATACTTTGACTGTAATTCTAAAAAGTTCATATTAAATGTGATGGTTTGAATTCAGTTTAAAGAGCAATTATTCTAAAGAATCATAATTCTAAAATAAATATTATCTGATATAGTCATCATGAGCAAAGACATTCTACTAAATATTGTACAGAAAATATAAAAATAATTCTCCTCAAACAGGCAATAAACATCAATCACCATGGCATAAGGCATTGCAAAATTACATCTACTTCTAGGTAGTATATATATAATAAAAAAAAATATTGAATTGTATATTGCCCAATTACAAACAGGGATAAAAAAGGAAAAAAAAATCATAAAATAATTCAGAAAAACAAAGTATATCAGAAATTATTTTTAGTAAGTATTACTTGCAAGTTAAAGTTCAAGAAGCAAATGATTATTTTAACATCAAAACAAAACTTTCTTATAAAGATTTAATATAAATCAAAGATGAGAAAGAATGTCCAAAGACATAAAATTTCTGGTGATCTATACAATCACAAGAAATTCAAAACAATGAAAGCAAAAGTTGGATCACATGAGAAAGTTCACATACTACTTTTCTAAATACAAGAAAAGTTATATCAAGAAAAGTGACTGAAATTCTGCAGAATTGTTAAGTAGTATAGATAGATAAGAATCAAAATTCCTAGCTTCAAAGCTTTCTACTGGTGTATTGAATATTGACAAATCATTTTACCAGGTTTCTCTCAAAAGAAAGTCATCACATATTTTTTTTTAATAGATTTTATAAACAATGAAATCAATAGTAGTCCTTCAAAATATAAGACAATTATATACTCATGTACATTACACAGAGCATCCATGGGCTGTTACTATAAAATATATATAAAATTTCATTTATCTATAAGAAAGCAATTGAAAAAAGTGAGCCAAAAGGACACATTGATATACCAACTTAATATCAATTTCAAAATTATTGAACAAACTATGTAAAATTTCTATATTGCTTTTGTTTATTATTTCAAATCCTTTAATTCAGGAATCCTTTCCTGACTTATTAAAATATAATGTCATATATATATATATATATATATATATATATTCATAATGACTAATAGTGATAAATATTAACATTTATATATTTTTGTAAGGTTTGCAAAGCAATTTGCATATGTTAACATATCTTAACCCTGGGCAGTCACTTCATCTGTGAAAGCGCTAGCATTACCCACAATTTCACATTGCCAGTCTCTCCTAACTCCCAAGGTGTCAGAGTATCTCTGACCACTGATCTTTGCAATATCAACTAATTCTACCCAGCTCACCTCCTCTGAGGTCTTCAGAGATCTCTGGCTACAATTTCTTAAATTGTAGTTTAATAACCGATAGCACACTCAAGAACAGCCATATGCAAACTTCAAGCCTTTATTATACATGCTGACATGTTGCCCTGACTTTTTAACTCCCTACTTAACACATGGTCTGGAGACCCACGTGTTCACTATCAAGGTCCTTACCTCTCTTGGCTATCCACCCACTCAGCTCAGTTACTCCTGGATAAAGAGAGGGACCTCCTGCTTGCAGTGGGCTTAAAAAGGCTCTGTGAGGTCACACACACAGCCAATGAGAGAGAGAGCCATTTCCCATTAAGTAGCTATCTCAGTATAACAAGAGTCCTGCCCATGGGACAGTCCCTAGTTACAGAAAATTACTTCTGGGCCACTCAAACCTCCTTTTGCATTGTGCTGGCCCATTTAAAGAATCCTTACATTTCCCTTCTCTTGTTTTGCAGGAACCACTCATCTCATAAGTGTTTACTAAACACTTTAGCTAAACTTTTAGCATCAGCTATAGTTTACTTGATTCATGAGATGGCAGAGTGTTATGCCCAAGGAGGTAAGAAACAGCAGATCAATAAACAGAAGTATGACAATGCAAACTAGGCTCAACAGTGGCCAACTCTTCAACCCATTCATTAAAGTCATACTCAAGGAGGTAATATGCCAAAAAAGGTTGGATGTCAATGAGGTAGGATATCAATGAGGTAGGATGTCAACAAGGTAAAATATCAATGAGGTAGGGTGTCACAATTCTAGTTACAATTGTCAGAATTCTAGTTTGTCACAATTCTAGTACACTTGTATACATTAACTTGTCACAGTTCTAATTTGTCACAATTCTATTGTACTTGTATACATCTTTTGAAAAAAAATACAGATAAAAGTGCAAAACACAGGAAAAGGAAAGAATACAGCTGATTTGAGAATAGAAATGTATCCTGTGATTCAACAGTTTAACTCTTTAGATCAAGAAAGTAAAAGATACATGCCTTGCATCTAGAAATCATCAAAGACCTGAAAAAGGCTTGCACTCTTTATGGGGCTACATCATCTTATGTTAAGATGTTATTACAGAATTTGGCTTATGAAATTTTAACCCCTAGTGACTGAAAATCTATAGCAAGGACATTCTTAGAATTTGGCCAAAATTTGTTGTGGCTTTCTGAATATAGTGAGCTCTGTAGGATACAAGCCCAATGAATTGGTCAAAATGGAATTAAAACTCCAATCACCTATGACTAACTAACAGGTGTAGGTTCTTATGCAGACACTTCAATACAGATTAATTACCCCATAGCAGCATATAAACAAATTGCTTCTGCTGCTATCAAAGCATGGAGTTTATCCCAGGTAAATAGTACAAAGAAGAAGCCTTCACAAAAATAGCACAAGGGCAAAATGAACCCTTTGCTGATTTTGTGGAATGTTTGCAGACAGCTGTCCATACAAACTATTGGTAAAAATGCAATAACAGAAATTATGATAAGACAACTTGCTAAAGAAAATGCTAATGAGGTTTGTAAAAGAATTATACTAGGACTACACAAGGATGCCCCCTTAGAGGAGGTCATAAGATGCTGTGCCACAGTTGGGCCAAATACCTTTTATAGCCAGGCTATAATGCAGACTTCCCAAGATCCCATCATGGGAAGGCAGGGTCCCTTTTGGCACGGAACTTCCAGAGAGATTCATCAATACTTTCAATGTGGTAAAGTAGAGCATCTGAAAGCTAAATGTTGTCATAGAGACAAAGTGAGAAAAAAAGGTGAGAGAACAAGACCTAAAAACCCCATCTCCAAAATGCAACAGAGGTTTCCATTGGGCATCAGAATGTAGACTGATTCAGGGAAATGGGATTAGGGTCCCAGCTCCAGGGCCCAAGGCAAAAAATACTTGGGGCATGATGGCAACCAAAGCTGAGCAAAGTGGATGGACAGCCAAGAGAGGTAAGAAGCTTGATAGTGAACATGTGGGTCTCCAGACCACATGTTCACTAGGGAGTTAACAAGTCAGGGCAATATGTGAGCATGTATAATAAAGGCTTTAAGTTTGCACATGGCAGTTCTTGAGTGCACTGTTGATTATTAAATTATGATTTAAGAAATAATAGCCAGAGATCTCTGAAGGTGTCAGAGGAGGCGAACCAGGTAGAACTGACACTGCAAAGATCAGTGGCCAGAGATAATCTGATGCCCTGGGAATTAGGATAGACTGGCAATGTGAAATATCAGGTAATGCTATGGCTTTCACAGATGAAATGATTGTCCAGGGCTAAGTAATAAAATGATATGTTACAGATGGTGCCCAATGTGGGGTGCCAAAATGTAAAGTCTATAATAGCTCCTTGGAGGCCTCAGGAACAGCTGAGTCAGGATAAGTAAAAGTCCTTGGTCTTTAGGGAGAGAAGTAAAGGAGACAAACTGCCACAAGCTCACCACCAACCTTCCTTCTCCTGGTCCTGCTGCAAAGGGATGTTCTCTGGCCTCTCTTACCCCATCCCCTAATTCTTACTTACAATTCTCTTATCCCCAAACATTGAGCTAGCATTACCTGTGAGAAGAACAATTCCAAACATATGTTAATAGAGTCATTGTCTTATTTCTAATACGTAATTACCCTTAAGTGCTTGGTTGTCTGATTGAAGTGCACCTATCCAGAGTTTCAGCCCTTTACATATATGTAATCTTTCTTGATCCTCAGAACAACCTAGGGAAGTAGGTTCTATCATTATAGTAATTTTACATATAAGATAACTAAGATAGAGGATATATGATTTGCTCAGGATCATATACTAGTTAGTGTATATGACTAGATTTAAGTTCAGATCTTCTACTCTCCAGCTGTTGCACTGTATTCTCTCTATTACTTAGCTTTTACATTAGCATCTATCTATCTGTCTGTCTGTCTATCTTTCCATCTGTCTGTCAGTCTATCTGAGATAATATTTATGAAGTGCTTAGTATAATGCCTAATGTAATTTATTTTTAATAAATTCATAAATATTATTATTATTGCTCCTTTTGTATATAGATAGACAGACAGATAAATAGATATATAGATAGATAGATGTTGATACAGTAGAAGCAGCAGTGGACTTGGCATCAAGAAAATAAATAGATAGATATGAACCCATTTAATACTAGATATTTTGAAATATGCTTATACATACACATACACAGATGTACAAATGTATGTGTATATGTGAAGGGAAGGGTTCAGGGACAACTATATTCTCTGGTGAGAGAGCTTGTCAAGCCTTTTTGATGGCTGCTCATCCACCTCTGCTACCTATCTTTCAGTGTATTTTTACTTACAGTTCCATGAGATTATAGCATTTGCAGTGGCTACCATTCACTAAAACTGTCTCCACAGACAGACTAAGCCAGATTCAGGGTAAATGACAAGCTTCAACCTCGTCAATAGGGTTTTCTCCTTCAAGCATGTGAAGACTTCCTCCTGCACTACCACTCCCCTCTTTTCAGTGGAATGAGTAAAGGAGTACAGTTCATTAAAATGATCATGAAGGTGACTGAAGCATGGGATTATGGATTGCTTAGAGCTTGCTCATATATTGAAGATGCCAAAGTTATCTCCTACATCTATGGCCATTGCCAATCATTCTGCTCCTTACTTTTGTCTTGCCACTGGACTTTAATGACTTTGGATTAGAGTGAGGCTAATGATTTTATGCAACTCTGCTTCACTTAAATCCATTCTATGCGCAAGTCAAGATACTATTTGATGATGTCTATATAAACAAAAGATAAACAATAATGTATACACATATATATTATACACACATATATAACACATATACACACACATATGCATATGCATATAGAGAAATTATTTGATATCAAACAAATCATTTTTTATTTAAAATACACCCACAAAATACTAATGTCAGAAAAATTGATATAAAATCTGGCATTTTTTAGGAAGGCAGTTTATGTCTATTATTTCTCTGACTAGCTTCAAATACATCAATTTCCTACTAAATTGGAATTTATAGCTTCCAAATTGAAGGAATCAATGATATAGCATTTTATTAATCACTTGAAGAACATGGAAGTTGTCAGGGTCTTTGGATAAACAAGCAAACAAAAACAAACTCTTAATCTTATGGAATGCTTCATTACTGTATCAAAACATCATTTTCCTTGAGAAATATAAAATTATTAATATGCAACAAGGAAAAGTAGAAGTGATAGGTTCTGACTGGAATCCAAAGGTCACTGAGCAAAAAGATGAAGGCAATACCTCCAAACTTTGATTTTCTCCAAACTAGAAACATTAATCATAAAGATATCAAAGAGAAGTCTGTGTCTCAGTAATTTAGAAGACTTATTAGCATACTAAAATCAAAGCAGAGTGAAAAGAACATGTTTAAAGAAATTAACATTTATTTAATATATTTTATTGTACACTTTTAGAATTTTAAAATTGACTATAATGGATTTGGAAACTATTCTCATAAAATCCAGTATTAAATTAATTTAAATTAAATAAATTCAAAGTTTCATAAAAATTCTGAAACTATAAATATTTAGGTAAAAGAACAAAAACATGTAGGAACAGAATCAATTATATATAATTGCTTCTATCTCATTGGCTACTAATTTTGTATCAAGAAGATTTTCATTGAGCTTAAAGATAATGAACTTGCATTCTTATATTTTATTTAAATAAAACAAAAAGAGTTGTTTTACTCACCTATTCAACATCCCTAGAGCATTAAATATAGAACAACACCAACTTAAAAATGTTTTCTAAGACCATTTCCAATTTCACCTCATCTAGAAAGAGGAAAAGAATGATGATGATGATAATGACTAAAAGCCCTATCAGATTTCCAAATCAATTTATATATCTCTTCCTGTCTCTGTGCCTCTGTCAGTCTCTGTCTCTGTCTTTGTGCTTGTCTCTGTTTCTGTCTCTGTCTCTCTCTGTCTCTCTGTCTCTCTCTCTCTCTCTCTCTCTCTCTCTTTCTCTCTCTCTCTCTCTCTCTCTCTCTCTCTCTCTCTCTCTCTCTCTCTCTCTCTCTCTCTCTCTCTCTCTCTCTCTCTCTCTCTCTTTCTGTTGTCTCTCTTTTTCTCATCCTGCCAAACAACATGGACATTAGATGCTATTATTTTGTGATTTTTTTAAGATTAAAAAATTTGAGGTTCAGAGAACTTGTTACTTATTCAATATTATATATGTACTATGTAAAGCATCATGGAAATTTGGGTCAACAATCTAGTAATAATCGATTTGTTTAGTTTTTTGACAGTTTAAAGAAAAAGTAAAGATTATTTTTATTACAAGTGATGGAAATTTATTAACTGGATATTTCAACATTAATAGTGATGCTACATGATAAGTTCAATGACAGAATTTGCTTACTTTAAAAATAAAAACAAAACAAAACATTGTTCATTTTAACTACCAAGTATATGCAAAATTCTCTTGCAATACCATTTTAAAAATTAGTCCTTTCAGAAACTATTTAAAATAATTCAAATAAAGCCTTCTCTGTCATTTTTAGTATTTATTTATTTATTTTGTATGTTGGTTACAATGTGTACATAAAGTCAACCTTTGTCACTTTTTTTGGGGGGGGGATTATGAATTGTCAGAAAATGACGGGAGGGGAAAAACTTTTAGAGCTTTGGATTATATATAGGGGTAAGTATATGCATGGATTTTGAAAGGTTTAAACTAAGGCTTGTTGAAGGATTTTGAGAAGTCATTTTCATTTATATACAGACCCTTTAAAGAAAAAAAAATACAGTTAACATATGGTTAAATGGTATAAATGTTCTAAGGTAATGGAAGAGAAAAATCCAAGGTAATGGGGAAAGTTTGTTCTGAACTTGAACAAAATGATTTAAGTAAAGACATTATCAGGGAAGATTCTCTTAGAAAATTGCGTTTTTGCATTTGGTTTACCACATATTACACAGCTGAATGTTTCTTTTGTAGAAAAGTTAACTGCCTTAAGTCAAAAAAGGAGAGTCATCTCAGCTCACTCATTCCTTAGTTTAGGAGTCCCTGGGCATACACTAGCAAAAATCATAGTTTTGATTTCCCATCAATTTTCCTCCTTGATTTTCCGACTCAATTTTCAAGAATAAATTTCAGTGTAAGCTTTATAATATTATTTAAGTGATTTATGGCCCAAATGTTCTACAACATAGGTTAGCTTCTCCAACTTGGGAAATTCTTTATTAAACTATTTGCTGACCCAATTTTTTTTTAATTCCTATGCTTTGTGGCCTAGAGGGCTCCTAGCTTCCATCCATACTTCCTTTTGGTGGAACAGGGGAATAAAGCCCAGCTTTGAAATTTAGTTATGGTGTAGCAACTTAACATCCTTCCTTTCCTTTTTCTCAAACACAAAATAGCAAAAAAACAAAACAAAACAAAACAAAAAAAAAACCTATACTAAAATAATAGGAATAGAGTAATTTGTTATTATCTATTATATAATATAGTACAAATTATATTTGATAGAGGAGAGAAATTATGTGATATTTATGATTTCATTCATATTGAGAAATTCTAATATAGCACTTCTATGTAATGAAGTGTTGTGTTAGAGTGGTCTGGAAGTGCTAAATGATTAAATTACTTTCCAATCATTAGATAGATAGTATATATAAAAGCTAAGATGACAGGATAATAAACCTGGAGGTGGAGATGTCCAATCATAGATTTAGGCCTGAAATATATGTACAAGGATTTCCAGACACAGATCCAACCCTAGAAAAGACTTCAGAAGCTCTATGGTCATAAATGTAGGGCTGTAAAAGACATTGGCATTCTTTGATCACAGATCTGGGGCAAGAAAAGACATTGACAGGTCCCCAATCACAAAGATTTTGACCTAGAAGACATAGCAGATAACATATCAATCTTTTAAGTGATTATAATCATTATTATAATTACACATATGGCATGCCATCTAAACACACTTCATCAATCTCTATGGTGTGCCCAGAAGAAAGTAGGTAATGCCTTCCAAATTGGGGTGCTACTATTTTCTGAGTTCCCTAGGCTTAAAACTTCAGTATTATCCTCATTTCCTTAGGATCTCTTATAATTCTAGAACTAATTCAATCTTTGGTAAAAGTTTGTCAATTTCACCTTTGTAATATCTCTCATATATGCTCCTTTTGGTCCTTTAATACTGTCACTACCCTGGTATATTCTTTATAAATTCACACTTGAATTATTGTAGTCTCCTATTAGTAGATCTGCCAAATTCAAGTCCCTCCCTGATCTGATTCATATTCATTCAGACACCAAATTGATTTTCCCAAAATATAAGTCCAACCCTGTCACTGCATGTAACACAATAAATACTACTGTCTACCTATGCACCCCAAAGATCAAATGCAAATTCCATCATTTGTCATTCAAATACTTTCTTTTTTATTTAATTAAAGCTTTTTATTTACAAAGCATATGCATAGGTAATTTTTCAACATTGAACCTTGCAAAACCTTCTGTTCCAAATTATCCCCTCCTTTCCTCCACCCCCTCTCTTAGATGTCAGGCATCCAATACATGTTAAATATGTTAAAATACATGTTAAATCCAATAGATATATACATATTCATACAGTTATCTTGCTGCACAAGAAAAATCAGATCTAAAAAAAAAACTGAGGAAAAAACAAAACAAAACACAAGCAAACAACAACAGAAAGAGTGAAAATGCTATGTTATGAATCACACTCATTTCTCACAGTCTTCACTCTGGGTGTAAATGGTTATTTTCATCATTGAACAATTAGAATTGGTTTGAATAATCTGTGTTGAAGAGAGTCACGTCCATAAAAATTGATCCTCATATAGCCTTGTTATTGCTTGGTACACTGTTCTCTCAGTTTTGCTCATTTCACATAGCATCAGTTCATGTAAGTCTCTCCATGCGTCTCTGAAATCATCCTGCTGGTCATTTCTTACAGAACAATAATATTCCATAACATTAATATGCCATAATTTGTTCAGCCATTCTCCAATTGATGGGCATACATTCACTTTCCAGTTTCTAGTCACTACACAAAGGACTGACAGAAATAATTTGCATATGTGAGTCCTTTTCTTCCTTTAGGATCTCTTTGGGATATAAGCCCAGTAGTCACACTACTGGATCAAAGAATATGAACAGTTTGATAACTTTTTGGGAATAGTGCCAAATAACTCTCCAGAGTAGTTGGGTCCATTCACAGTTCCACCAACAATGTATCAGTGCCCCAGTTTTCCCACATCCCCTCCAACATTCATCATTGTTGTTTCTTGTCATCTTAGCAAACCTGACAAGTGTGTAATGGTATTTCAGAGTTGTCTTAATTTGCATTTCTCTGATCTATAGTGATTTGGAGCACCTTTTCATATGGCTAGAAATACTTTCAATTTCATCTGAAAATTGTCTGTTCACGTATTTTAGAAATGAGACCTTTATCAGAACCTTTCATTCAAAAATTTTCAAAACCTAGTTCACACTCCTCTCTCTCTCATCTTTCCTGTCCTCTTTCCCCTTACACCTTGCCCCATAATCTTCGAGCCAATGACACTAGCCTTCTTTCTATTTGATTTTATTTCTATTTATTTCTATTTAAGGTATTTTAAGGTATTTAAGGTATTTTCTTTTTTTCTTTTTTATTTTATTTAATAGCCTTTTATTTACAGGATATATACATGTGGGTAACTTTACAGCATTAACAACTGCCAAACCTCTTGACCTCTTGTTCAATTTTCACCCTTACCCCCACCCCTCCATAGATGGCGAGGATGACCAGTAGATGTTAAATATATTAAAATATAAATTAGATACACAATAATTATACATGACCAAAACGTTATTTTGCTGTACAAAAAGAATCAGACTCTAAAATATTGTACAATTAGCTTGTGAAGGAAATCAAAAATACAGGTGTGCATAAATATAGGGATTGGGAATTCAATGTAATGGTTTTTAGTCATGTCCCAGAGTTCTTTTTCTGGGCATAGCTGGTTCAGTTCATTACTGCTCCTTTGGAAATGATTTGGTTGATCTCGTTGCTGAGGAGGGCCTGATCCATCAGAACTGGTCATCATATAGTATTGTTGTTAAAGTATATAATGATCTCCTGGTCCTGCTCATTTCACTCAGCATCAGTTCATGTAAGTCTCTCCAGGCCTTTCTGAAATTATCCTGTTGGTCATTTCTTACAGAACAGTAATATTCCATAATATTCATATACCACAATTTATTCAACCATTCTCCAACTGATGGACATCCATTCAGTTTCCAGTTTTAGCCAGTACAAAAGGGCTGCCACAAACATTCGTGCACATAAGGTCCTTTCCTTCTTTATAATCTCTTTGGGATATAATCCAGTAGTAACACTGTGGATCAAAGGGTATGCACAGTTTGATAACTTTTGAGCATAGTTCCAAACTACTCTCAAAATGGTTGGATTCGTTCACAACTCCACCAACAATGCATCAATGTCCCAGTTTTCCTGCATCCCTCCAACAATCATCATTATTTTTCCTGTCATCTTAGCCAATCTGACAGGTGTGTAGTGGTATCTTAGAGTTGTCTTAATTTGCATTTCTCTGATTAATAATGACTTGGAGCATCTTTTCATATGACTAGAAATAGTTTCAATTTCATCATCTGACAATTGTCTGTTCATATCCTTTGACCATTTTCAATTGGAGAATGGCTTGATTTTTATAAATTAGAGTTAATTCTCTATATTTTTGGAAATGAGGCCTTTATCAGAACCTTTGACTATAAAAATATTTTCCCAGTTTATTGCTTCCCTTCTAATCTTGTCTGCATTAGTTTTGTTTGTACAAAAACTTTTCAGTTTGGTATAATCGAAATTTTCTATTTTGTGATCAGTAATGTGATCTCTAGTTCTCTTTGTCATAAAGACCTTCCCTTCCACAGGTCTGAGAGGTAAACTATCCTATGTTCCTCTAATTTATTAATAATTTCATTCTTTATGCCTAGGTCATGAACCCATTTTGACCTTATCTTGGTGTACGGCGTTAAGTATGAATCAATGCCTAGTTTCTGCCATATTAGTTTCCAATTTTCCCAGCAATTTTTATCAAACAGTAAGTTCTTATCCCAAAAGCTGGGATCTTTGGGTTTGTCAAAGACTAGGTTGCTATATTTGTTGACTGTTTTATCCCTTGAACCTAATCTATTCCACTGATCAACTAATCTATTCCTTAGCCAATACCAAATAGTTTTGATAACTGCTGCTCTGTAATATAATTTTAGATCTGGTACAGCTAAGCCACCATCATTTGTTTTTTTCATTAATTCCTTGAAATTCTTGACCTTTTGTTTTCCATATGAACTTTGTTGTTATTTTTTCTAGGTCATTAAATAGTTTTTGGGAGTCTGATTGGTATAGCACTAAATAAATAGATTAATTTAGGTAATATTGTCATCTTTATTATATTTGCTCGCCTATCCAAGAGCATTTAATATTTTCAATTGGTTAAATCAGACTTAATTTGTGTGAAAAGTGGTCTGTAATTTTGCTCATAAAGTTTCTGATTTTCCCTTGGCAGATAGATTCCTAAATATTTTATATTTATCAGTAGTTACTTTAAATGGAATTTCTCTTTGTAACTCTGACTGTTGGATTTTGTTAGTGATATATAAGAATGCTGATGACTTATGTGGGTTTATTTTATAACCAGCAACTTTGTTAAAGTTGTGGATTATTTCTAATAACTTTTTGAGAATCTCTGGGGTTCTCTAAGTATACCATCATGTCATCGGCAAAGAGTGATAATTTGGCTTCCTCATTGCCTATTCTTATTCCTTTAATCTCTTTCTCAGCTCTTATTGCTATAGCTAGCGTTTCTAATACAATATTAAATAGTAACAGTGATAGTGGGCAACCTTGTTTCACTCCAGATCTTATTGGGAATGGTTGCAGTTTGTCTCCATTACATATGATGCTTACTGATGGTTTTAAATAGATGCTGCTGATTATTTTAAGGAAAAGTCCATTTATTCCTATACTCTCAAGTGTTTTTACTAGGAATGGATGTTGGATTTTATCAAATGCTTTTCTGCATCTATTGAGATGATCATATGGTTTTGTTAATTTGGTTATTAACATGGCCAATTATATTGATAGTTTTCCTAATATTGAACCAGCCCTGCATTCCTGGTATAAATCCTACTTGATCATAGTGTATTATCTTGGAGATGATTTTCTGTAGTCTTTTGCTAATATCTTATTTAATATGTTAGCATCAATATCATTAGGGAGATTGGTCTATAATTTTCTTTCTCTGTTTTCAGCCTACCTGGTTTAGGTATCAGTACCATGTCTGTGTCATAGAAGGAATTTGGTAGGACTCCTTCATTCCCTATTTTATCAAATAATTTATATAGCATTGGGGCCAATTGTTCTTTAAATGTTGGGTAGAATTCACATGTAAATCCATCTGGTCCTGGGGATTTTTTCTTAGGGAGTTGTTTAATTGCCTGTTCTATTTCTTTTTCTGAAATGGGACTATTCAAGCAATTTACTTCTTCCTCTGTTAGTCTGGGAAGTCTGTATTTTGGAGGTAGTCATCCATTTCACTTAGGTTATCAAATTTATTGGCATAAAGTTGAGCAAAATAATTCCTATTATTTATCTAATTTCCTCTTCATTGGTGGAAAGTTCTCCCTTTTCATTTTAAGACTACTAATTTCATTTTCCTCCCTCCTTTTCTAATCAGATTTACCAAAGGCTTATCTATTTTATTGGCTTTTCATAGAACCAACTCTTAGTTTTATTAATTAGTTCAATAGTTTTTTTACTTTCATTATTTTAATTTCTCCTTTTAATTTTAGAATTTCCAATTTAGTATTTGATTGGGGTTTTAATTTGGTCTTTTTTAGTTTTTTAGTTGCAAGCCCAATTCATTAATCTTTTTCTTTCTGTTTTATTCAAGTAAGCCTCTAAGGATATAAAATTCCCTCTTATTACCGCTTTGGCTGCATCCCACAAATTTTGGTATGATGCCTCATCATTGTCATTATCTTGAGTGAAATTATTAATTGTATCTATAATTTGCTGCTTCACCAATCATTCTTTAAGATGAGTTGTTTAGTTTCAATTACTTTTGATCTATTTCCTAACTTTTGTTGAATGTAGTTTTTATTGCATCATGATCTGAAAAGAAAGCATTTACTATTTCTGCTTTCTTGCATTTAATTTTGAGGTCTTTATGTCCTAATATATGGTCAGTTTTTCAATAGGTTCCATGAACTGCTGAGAAGAAAGTATATTCCTTTCTATCTCCATTCAATTTTCTCCAAAGATCCAACATACATAATTTTTCTAATATTCTATTTACTTCTTTAATTTCTTTCTTATTTGTTTTGTGGTTTGATTTGTCTAATTCTGAGAGTGCAAGGTTGAGATCTCCTAATATTACAGTTTTGTTGTCTATTTCTTCTTGCAACTCTCTTAACTTCTCCTTTAGGAAGTTGAGTGCCATACCACTTGGTGCATATATGTTTAATACTGATATTGCTTCGTTGTTTATGCTACCCTTTAGCAGGATGTAGTTACCTTCCTTATCTCTTTTAATTAGATCAATTTTACTTTTGCTTGATCTGAGATAAGGATGGCTACCTGCTTTTGACTTCACCTGAAGCATAATAGATTTTGCTCCAGCCTTTTACTTACTCTATATGTATCCCTGCTTTAAATGTGTTCTTGTAAACAACAAATTGTAGGGTTCTGACTTTTGATCCAGTCTGCTATCTGCCTCCTCTTTATAGGGGAGTTCATCCCATTCACATTTACGGTTAGAATTACTACATCTGTATTTCCTGCCATCCTAATAACCCCAGATTGTGCTTTACTTATCCTTGCCTCCCCCAACCCTCTTTTCCCCTTTTAACCTTATGTACCCCTCTTGTATCACGATACTTATCCTCTTTATAATCCTCCTCCCCTTTGAGTCTTTCCCCTTCCTTCCTTATTACTCTTTTCTTTTCCTTTTCCTCTCCCCGTTTTTAATGAGGCGAGAGAATTTCTCTAAAACAAATGTCAATTATTTTCTTTGAGCAACTCTGATGAGAGTAAGATTCACACAATGTTCCTCCCCTCTAAATTCCTCAGATATGATAAGTTTCCTTAGCCTCTTTGTGGGATGTGGTTTCCTCTTTTTATCCCTCCTTCCCACCTTATTCTGCCATCATCCCTTTTCCATATCTACTTCCCTTTTTATGTTATATCAGTACAATCAAATTATACATGTATTCTTTTTGTATATCCACAAAGAAATACAATTCTCAAGAGTTATTTTTACCTTTCTGCATCTCTTGAGTTCTATTCTTGGAGATCAAATTTTTGTTTAGTTCTGGTTTTTCTTCAGAAACAAATGGAATTCATTTGTTTCATTAAATATCCATCTTCTTCCCTGGAAGAAAATGCTCACCTTATCTGGTAGTTTATTCTGGCTGCATCTCAAGTTCTTGTGCCTTTCAATATCATATTCAGGCCCTTCTTCCTGTAATGTAGAGGCAGCCAGATCTTGGGTGATCCTTATTGTGGCACCTCGGTATTTAAATGGTTTTTGGCTTTGTAAAATTTTTCCTTAATGTGAGAGTTCTGAAATTTTGCCACAATATTCCTTGGGGTTTTTATTTTAGGGTTGCTTTTCAGAAGGTGTTCGATGAATCTTTCAATGCCTATTTTACCTTCTGATTCTATTACATCTGGGCAGTTCTCTTTGATGATTTCTTGAAAATAGTATCTAGGCTCTTTTTTTCATCATAGTTTCGAAGTCCAATAATCCTCAGATTATCTCTCCTAGATCTATTTTCCAAGTCTGTCGTTTTTGCAAGTAGATAATTCATGGTTTTTCAGTTTGTCATTTTTTGTTTTTGCTGACTGATTCTTGCTGTCTCAATGAATCATTAGTTTCAATTGTTCAGTTCTAATTTTAAAGAATTATTTTATTCATTAGCTTTTTTACTTCTTTCTGTATATGTCCAATTGAGTTTTTGAATGTATTGTTTTGGTCTGTGGAATTTTTTCCATTTCACTAATTTTTTTTAGTGAATTATTTTCTTTTCAATTCACAGATCCTACTTTCTTGCGTGTTCTTTGTCTTTTCCAATTCACAAATCCTACTTTCTAATGAATTCTTTATTTTTTCCAATTCGTATTTCAGGAAGTTGTTGCTCTCTTGTAAGGTTTCTCTTTCCTTTCCCATTTATCTTCTAACTCTCTTTTGAGACTTTTAATGGTCTCTTCGTAGAGCATTATGTAAAGGAGGACAGTCTGATGCATTTTGCTGTTTGAGGTCTCTTCAGGTTTGCTGACCTGCTCTTTTTCTGCATAGAAGCTGTCGATCCTTCTTTTCATCTTTTTATTCATGTTTTAAAGCCTTTAGGGTAGGTCTCCTAGGCAAGGGGGTTACCAGCTTCCTCTGCAGAACAGGGAAAGATGTAAACCGATTTCCGGCTCCGAGGTATGGGAGTGCTCTGAGTGAGAGTTTCCCTTCCCCAACAGGAAGTGGATTCAGCACTGGCCCAGCTATCAAACTGCTAGTAGGGCTGAGTGGATTAGCGATTGCCCTGGGCTAGAGACTAAGGGGTGAAAGTGTCACTGCCCCAGGCCGGAGCCTCTTGTGGGACTGTGAGTATTAGCAGCTGACCGCAGACCACAGAGCACAGACCGCAGACCGCAGACCACAGACCGCAGACTGCCACAAACTCTGCCCAGCTTCTCTGCCTGATGCAAATCGGCCCTGGAAAAGCTCTATGGCCCCAAGCCGAGCTCCCCACTGTGCAGATTGGAGGCTAACCTGGGCTGTGTCCTCCTGCTGTGCAGGATCACAACTGCCCCAAGTAAAAGCCCGTACTGCGGGTTGGGGCTGCGCACTTGTGCTGAGATCTGTGCCTTCACCCTTGGTTTGAGACTCTCCTAGGAACCTAATTTCTCTCCCCGTCTGTGCCGATCTCCCCCCTGGCCCCGGAACCAACCTTTTTTGGCGAGACTGCAGATTTTCTTCGGCCGGTGAGTTGTTCTACTTCTTATCTTTACGAATTGTAGCAGTCAAGACTATTTTTGAGGCTGGATATAATATTGATAAAGAGGGTAAGAGAAGAGCTTAGAAAGTCGCGTGTGTCTTCTCCACCATCTTGGCTCCGCCCTAAGGTATTTTCTTTCATATGGTCATATGCCATGTAGAAAACTCTTTATCCATATCTCTATATTCAGTACCTAACTTAAATGTCTTAACTTTTCTACAAAGGCTTTCCTGAGACTTCTTACCTTTAGTGCCTTTCTTTTGTTACTTTGAATTTATCCTGTAAATAGGTAGTTTAGTATTTTATAAGAAAGCACTGTTAGCTTTTTGATATCAGAAATTATCTCTCTATCTCTGTCTCTGTCTCTCTCTGTTTTTGTCTCTGTCTCTATCTCTTTGTCTTTCTCCTCCTCTCTTTCTCTTCCTGGCATTGTACAGTAACTGGCAATTAATAGATGCTTATTAGAATCCTTACAAAGTGATGTCAGTTGCCTAATTTAGCATGGTACTTAGCAAATTTTCTAGCTCACTAATGTAGTTAAGTACTCATTGGAGTTCACACTTTTGGAAGATTCACAAGTCAGTATTCAGTATGAGATTCACAAGTCAGAAACCCATAATCCTACTCTCTCAGAAGAAGAGTCAACCTTTGAGTTCACACCTCTAAAAGAGGATAAAAAAGAGCTGAGTTAGTGAAGTGAGTCAGTTCAGAAAAAGACCTCTCTTGGAGGCAGAACCAGATTCATTCATCCCATCTCACACCACCATGGTGACAGACTCCTCCTTCCCTTCTCCACTGAAAGATAGGCCTCTAAGAAAGCTAACCAGGCCCAAGGAAAGAGCTGAAACTTGGAAGGAGAAAATAAACATTTGGATTTTATCAGCTGGCTGCATTTGGAGTGAATATTACTCAGAACTGAAACTAAGGCTGCCTCCGAAAACCTCCCCAAGAAACCTGCTCCCACAGAGAACAATTATATTAACAAAAGAAGAGAACACCATAGATGCTTAATAAATAATCGTCAATTAACTGACTGACTCCCTGGAAGAAATAGATCTCACAATCATAGATCTATACCTCATTGAGATTTCATTCATGATGCATTATTTGACAAAAATTGCTGGGAAAATTGGAAAGTACTATGGCAGAAACTAGGCATTGACCCGCACTTAACACCATACACCAAGATAAGATCAAAATGGTTCATGATCTAGGCATAAAGAATGAGATTATAAATAAATTGGAAAAGCATAGGATAGTTTACCTCTCAGACCTGTGGAAGAGGAAGGAATTTATGACGAAAGAAGAACTAGAGATCACTATTGATTACAAAATAGAAAACTTTAATTATATCAAATTGAAAAGTTTTTGTACAAACAAAACTAATGCAGGCAAGATTAGAAAGGAAACAATAAACTAGGAAAACATTTTTACAGTCAAAGGTTCTGATAAAGGCCTCATTTCCAAAATATATAGAGAATTGACTCTAATTTATAAGAAATCAAGCCATTCTCCAATTGATAAATGGTCAAAGGATATGAATAGACAATTTTCAGATGACGAAATTGAAACTATTACCACTCATATGAAAGTGTGTTCCAAATCACTATTGATCAGAGAAATACAAATTAAGATAACTCTGAGATACCCCTACACACCTGTCAGATTGGCTAGAATGACAGGTCAAGATAACGCAGAATGTTGGAGGGAAGGTTGGAAAACAGGGACACTGATACATTGTTGGTGGAACTGTGAACACATCCAGCCATTCTGGAGAGCAATTTGGAACTATGTTCAAAAAGTTATCAAACTGTGCATACCCTTTGATCCAGCAGTGTTTCTACTGGGCTTATACCCCAAAGAGATACTAAAGAAGGGAAAGGGACCTGTATGTGCAAGAATGTTTGTGGCAGCCCTGTTTGTAGTGGCTAGAAGCTGGAAAATGAATGGATGCCCATCAATTGGAGAATGGTTGAGAAAATTGTGGTATATGAATGTTATGGAATATTAAATATTATTGTTCTGTAAGAAATGACCAGCAGGATGATTTCAGAGAGGATTGGCGAGACTTACATGAACTGATGCTAAGTGAAATGAGCAGAACCAGGAGATCATTATATACCTCAACAACAATACTGTATGAGGATGTATTCTGATGGAATCCACTTCCATCAGACAAGAGAAGATCTAGCTCAGTTTCAATTGATCAAGGATGGACAGAAGTAGCTACACCCAAAGAAAGAACACTAGGAAATGAATGTAAACTGCTTGCATTTTTGTTCTTCTTCCCGGGTTATTTATACCTTCTAAATCCAATTCTCCCTGAGCAACAAGAGAACTGTTTGGTTCTGCACACACATATTGTATCTAAGATCTACTGTAACCTATTTAACATATAGGACTGCTTGCCATCTGGGGGAGGGGGTGGAGGGAGGGAGGGGAAAATTCGGAACAGAAGTGAGTGCAAGGGATAATGTTATAAAAAATTACCCTGATTCTGTCAATAAAAAGTTATTTAAAAAAAAAGAGATTTCATTCATATCTTATCAGGTTTAAGACTGGAAGATACATCAGAGGGCCTCTGATCAAAAAGACATAAATGACTATCTACTCATATAGTTAGTGCTGGAAAAATATACTAGGGCATCAAGGATCTAAACCCTGAACTTCTTATTCCTCTATTTGATAATCTAAGTTACTTCTACTTATTTAGAAATGGTTCCTAAAAGGAACATGCCTTAATGTATATGTTTCAACCTCAAGATTAGTGGAATATCAGCAATCCAGGAACGACAAATAAATCTGAAAAATATTAATAGTATATAATGGGACATAAGGATGTTCTGATATGAACTTTATCTAGCATCTCTGCTATAGCTAGACAAACATAAAGCTTAAGTAACTGATCACATCAATGATCTCTAAATGCTGCACTAACTTTTCCCTAGTCTGATCTATGCTAAGGGTTTATTTAATTCCCAACAATAATTCTTATTTTATCAAATACCTTTACATCACATTTCCACAAGATTTTAATCTCTTTTTCAAATCCATGTGACCTTGAAAGTATTACTTACTTACTTATTTGTTAGCATACTCATTTGAATAAAATTGATATTAGTGAAGAACTACTTTAAATAAAATAAATCTGAAGCAGATGACCTCACTGAATTCATACTGTCTTCTCTAATGTACCTCATCATATCCCATGATTTTGGAAGGAAAAAAATGGTTGCAAATACTCTCCCCTTAAAGAAAATTATTTCACTTTCATTTCTTCTCCTAGAAACTTCTCTCAATTCTTAACTGTCTACTAAGGGAATTTAAATTCTGTGTGTTTTGGCCAGCTAGCTCATCTAAGATAGTTAACATTTTCCTCAGTGTCTCATCAAGAAATGGCTAAAATGCCAATGTATCAACCAGGCAACAAATATATGTAAAGATGATATTCTTGAGAAACTTGAGAGTGAGATTTGAGAAGAGTAGAGTCATAAACACAGAGCAGCAAAGCTAGAGAGATAGAGACAAAGACAAAGAGACACAGAGAGACACAGAAAGAGTGAGAAACACACAGAGAGACAGAGAGACACAGAGAGACACAGAGAAAGACAGACAGAAAGAGAGAGACACAGAGAGAGATACAATAAGAGACAAAAGGAAAAAAGGCTTAGAGGGAAGGAGAGAAAGAGAGAGCAAATGTGAACTTCTTGTGGCTTTTTTTTTTTCTTTTCTTATATTCTTCTATTTTATAAACCTTGTGAGACCTCTTTTACTTCATTATATTACCCTAAAACTATCCAGGAACACTTATACCATATCTTTAAAACCCTCAAGATATGCACAGTAAAGAAAATAAAAAAATAGGAAATTCAGTTTTCATGTGAATTGGAGAATTTTTGTAAACTTTGTCACTCTCTTTAAGTTTCTGTCTCTGTCTTCTCTCTGTGTCTGTCTCTGTCCTCTCTCTGTGTCTCTCTCTGTCTCTGTCTTCTCTTTCTGTCTTTCTCTGTCTTTTTCTGTCTCTGTGTGTGTATGATTATATGTGTGTACACACCCTCACACATATATGTAGTATCTATATATCTATACTCCCATACTATAATAAATGTGATATATATAGTATGAATAACATATATGCATTATATGTAGTAATATTACATGAGTTGTGTGTGCATGTATGTTATGATTCTTACAAGGTACTAGAACAGTGGAATTGATAGAGACAATAATTATCTAATTTAGCTTGTTCAGTATGATTGATCTGATCCTACAAGGAGATGTTATGGGCCAGAACTTGAAACAAGGTACTAAGTGGAATTGAGGAGTCAATGGTTAAATCTAATTTAGCATTGATTTAATCCTACAACAAATAATGGTTTCCTAGTGATGTAATGGTTGGAGTATACTCAATACACAGCATATAAACAAGAAGTTCTCAGGGCCAGACACAGAAATCCACAAACCCACTCTCGGAGGTGGAGTTGGATTTATTCCAACTTCCACCTTTGTGCTGGCTGGAGATTTGGAGGAAGAGAGGCTGAAGCTGGAAGAGACAAAAGACTAGTGGCAAGAGTTCTTGGAACCAAGGAGAGAAATAAGCCTCTAAGAGAGCTAACTGGGCTATTTTTAAATTTAAAAAATTTTTTTTTTGCTATTGGGGAATATACTTTCTTTCTTTTCTTTCTTTTTTTTAAATAACTTTTTATTGACAGAACCCATGCCAGGGTAATTTTTCACATTATCCCTTGCACTCACTTCTGTTCCGACTTTTCCCCTCCCTCCCTCCACCCCCTCCCCCAGATGGCAAGCAGTCCTATACATGTTAAATAGGTTACAGTAGATCTTGGATACAATGTATGTGTGCAGAACCAAACAGTTCTCTTGTTGCTCAGGGAGAATTGGATTTAGAAGGTATAAATAACCCGGGTAGAAGAACAAAAATGCAAGCAGTTTACATTCATTTCCCAGTGTTCTTTCTTTGGGTGTAGCTGCTTCTGTCCATCCTTGATCAATTGAAACTGAGCTAGATCTTCTCTTGTCTGATGGAAGTGGATTCCATCAGAATATATCCTCATACAGTATTGTTGTTGAGGTATATAATGATCTCCTGGTTCTGCTCATTTCACTTAGCATCAGTTCATGTAAGTCTCTCCAATCCTCTCTGAAATCATCCTGCTGGTCATTTCTTACAGAACAATAATATTTAATATTCCATAACATTCATATACCACAATTTTCTCAACCATTCTCCAATTGATGGGCATCCATTCATTTTCCAGCTTCTAGCCACTACAAACATGGCTGCAACAAACATTTTGGCACATACACGTCCCTTTCCCTTCTTTAGTGTCTCTTTGGGGTATAAGCCCAGTAGAAACACTGCTCGATCAAAGGGTATGCTCAGTTTGATAACTTTTTGAACATAGTTCCAAATTCCTCTCCTAACTGGGCTATTTTGAAGGAGACAATAAAAGATTTGGACTTTAACAGCTGGCTGAATTTGAGGTGATTATTACTCTGAACTGAAACTAAGGCTGCCTCCAGAAACCCTCCAAGACACCATCTCTTAGAGAACTTTATACTTTAAGAAGAGAACATTACATATGTATCCATCTATCTAATATGTGTCCAACTGAGCATAATATTGTGTTCTCAAAGTTCAAGTTTAAGAGGCTAGGGGTTGCTCCTAGAAAGATTGCTTCTAGATATCATACATGATGATATGTAATGGAAACGCTCTGCTTCCCCCCATACAAACATTAGATATAAATGGTTCTGGTCTGCTAGCCATGTGGTAAAGAAACAGGTTATGTATTATTCACTGTTCAACTGGAACTGTTTAATTTAGAAGGCATCAGTTAGTCACTGCTTTTTTTTTTAAACATCTTTCTTATCCTTGTTTTTCATTGGCAGCAATTCCAGGGAGAAAGACATAATGCAAACCTTTGGATGGGAAGATGTCTCAGAGCTACTTCAAATTGGATAAACTTTTAGCCCATGAATAAGAGTGTCTGTCCTTTTTTAAATTTGCTTTTATGCTTCCTGCTTCAAGAGAAATATTAAATATTACCTATGTAACTTTGAAAAGTTTGAGCAAACACTGTCAACAATCTCAGACCTGGACATCAGACCAAGATATGCCCAAAATCAAATGACTAAAGTTGTAAGTCACTTGTTTGACCTTATATAGAAAAGAGGAAAGCACAATATTTCATCCCTCTAGGAAGTTGAATTTGGAAATGAATTTGAAAAATCATTAAATGATATGAAAACATAATTTAAATTTGAACTTAACTCTTTTTAAGGAATGAGTTGGTATAAAGAAGAGCAACCCCAAGGTAATGAGGGGAAATAATCTGTAGCATGTTTTTGCTATATTTTCACAGCACCTTGCCTTTGTAAGAGCTAAGTAATGTCAATTGTGTAAATGAAACTGACGTGGTAATCTTTGACAGGACTTATGCTAGAAAACATGCAAGGCTTCTTTATTCACTCTATTAATTAGCTACCACCATGACCAGGAAACATTTAAGGACAATCTATTTCAACCAGTCAAAAAAGAGTTTGATGTTGACTCATACCATGAAAAATTATTTTCAGGCTCCCTCCTTTCTTTGCAGAGGTGGGAAACTATAGCTACACAATTTTGCATTTGTGATCAGATTTATTTGACATTTTGCTTAGTTTTTCAGAACTATTCTTTTCCTTTTTTAATCCTTTTACAGTTGTTGCCTCACTAAGTAAAGAAACTAGGAAAATATATTTAGAGATATATAAAATAAAAAAATAGAAATATAGAAAGATGTATTAAAGAAGGTATTTTGCAAACTTTGTAAATGGAAACCTCATATTTTGTTATCTTGAAAGACTTAAACTCATAAAGTTTTTCTACTACAGGTAACTCATTAATTTAACTCAGCATTCACACCACTGGAAAGGAAAAAAAAATTCTGCTAAGTTTGGATCCATGCATTCTAGAAGATGTTGGCAAAATAGAAAGAGCAAGTGTGGTTGTGAAGAGCAGTAGCCTTCCATGATAATTGATCCTTAATGAGATAAATTAAGCTTTTGTTAGAAAGTATAGCTCTGAGCTTTCCCTAGATTCCTCTTTCTATGATGAAAAAACAAGGAAAATTACAGCAATGTATCTGTCATTGAACCAGAATCACCTAGAAAAACAAGCATAAGTACCTTTTTCTTATTAAAATCCCTAATCATCTGGTTCAATTAGGGATTTTAATAAGAAAAAGGTGCTTATGCTTGTTTTTCTAGGTGATAAATGTTGAAATATCAAAATCTAAGTCGATATGATTTGGTTCTACTACTTTATCCCCTGTGCACATTAGATCCAATCTCTGCCACGAGTTCTAAACTCAGTCAGATATCTTTCTAGTTTCTGCTTCCTCATTTAATCCAGCTTCATCCCCACTCAACAAATTTCCACTTTAAACACTTGTCAATCTTATGTAAACCACAGGAATAAAGAATTTAAAAAATAAAGTTATGATTGATAACAAAGGGAACAAATTTGAAGAGATTTGAAAGTTTATTTTATTATTTTATTACATAATTATATGATATATTATTATGTAATAAGAATATATTTTGTTAAACACCTATAATTTAAAGTCTCTACAGGCACTAAGGAGACAAAAATAAATTTTAAAATTTGTTACTCCAAAACAGTTTACAATGGCAGGGCAATAATTTAGTCAAACAGTAATAACATAAGCAAACATCTTGACTTTCCCAGAACTTGATAAATTGGGAAATTCATTTAGTATATCACTATATTAAATGATATACCTTTTGACCATAGCTATTGTCAAAAACCACCGACTAAAGGAGAAAGTTATTTCTATCAGTGGAAAATGTATCCACTTTAGTAATACCACAGCTCTAATAAGTATGGTAAAGCATTCTCTCAAGTAGCAAAATATATAAATCTTTCTACTCTGATATGTCCCAAACATTATTCTACATTTCTTTCTGGCTGGACATGTATTCTGCCTGATATCTAGTAATTACTTTTGTTTTCTGTTTTATTATATGCATTAGAAAACTGAAATAAGGTACAAGGTATTTGATTCCATCTCCACAATAGCTGAAATTTATTCTTTTTCCATTACACAACTGCTCCAGATTAGTTTTTCTTTTCCTAATTCCTATAAAGATTATCTCATATCTGTACTTCTTGCCTACAGACACAAACCACTCATTTAAAAATAGTTCTTACTTATGTTTTCTGTTACTTTAATTCTGGATATTCTCCCTGTCCTAATTGAACAACCTTGCAATAAAGAAAAATGAAACAAATCAATAGTATGATTTAATTGCATTCTTAGACTTTAGCAATCCTTTTTCTCTCAGGATTTCTGATTAGGATATCCAAACCATTCTAAAATTTAATACAAAATAAGCACATTGATGGGAGGAAATATTTCATATTTGCATTTGTATTTTTGGTATTTGGCACAATGCTTGACACATACTAAGAGCTTATTGAATGGTTTTTAATTAAGTAGATCTAGCTATTTTCTCACTCCACCTAGCAGGGATTTCATCCATCTTAGGTGCTATTAATTTTATCACAACAATCATCAACATAAAACCCCCTGCAATGTCTCAATATCAAACACCACTATTTGTTTGATCCGTAATAATCACAGCAGTTCTACTCCTTCTATCACTACCAGTACTAGTGGCTGGCATCACAATACTACTTCCTCCAGCTATGAGATTATCATCCTAATACATAGGTATGATATACCTTCACTTATTTGCTAATATATCAACAAACAAACAAACAAAAATTTCTGTGATTTCTAACACTTATGGGAGAAAATATTAACTTCTTTATCTAACACCTCAACAATCTAACTCCCAAACTCCCATTTGAAAGATTATTTCATATTGTTTCCTTTCTCCTATGCCTAGCTAAATATAAGAATACCAACTAATTTTATAAATAAAGAAACTGGAGTTAAATATATTGCTTTAGGTCACACAAGTAATGACTCCAAGGCAGGAAGTTTCTTCCTGTACTGTACTGTAGTACAATATTTTATGCACTGTAACAATTCACTGCTTACTGCTACCTATCCTTTGAAATTTCCTCTGATCTCTAATATTAAATGATATTTTTTGGACTATTATCCTTTCCTGAACTCTAACAGGAAAGTATATTATTCTGTCTTGTCTAGATAATTCTGTATGTGTTTAACTGTATCATCATGATGTAAGGTCTCTGAGGGTGGATATTATACTTACTCATCATTTCATCCTCAGAAGGTAGCACCATGCCTTGCATATGGTAGGCACTTACAATTTTATTGAATCAACACTGTACATAAAGTATTTTGTAATCCTTTAAGGCCCTGTTTTTCATACTTCATTCTTTAACAGTACCAATTAAATTTATGTGAGACAGAGATACATAAATTCTTCAGCTTTACTTTCTCCTCCAGAGTCATTAGAATCCAGTAGCAAGACATAACTCAAGAGAACTTGTGTTGATGCAATATGAGACCTTGATCTTTCTAGGTTAAAATGTTTCTTAGAAGTCATGTCCATTCAATGACTATGAGCTAAGTAAGAATTAAGGCAAAATGTGGTAGAGTTTACTATCATAAAGATGTCAATCTGTGTGGAAGACTCTTAGAGTTTCTGGTCTGGATAGAAAACAATGGCCATCAAAACCTAATTGAGGAGCCAGAGTAGGTTGGAAACTATTATTGGCTATTCTATAAAAGACAGAGTGATTAGCATTTAAAGATGAGTCAAAATGCTCTATCTAAAACAATGGATAAAGCCCAGCATCCATGATAATGATAAATAAAATAGGGAATGTGAGAAACAATCATCATATGGTGAAAAGTTTATCCTGGAGGTGATTAGTGTCATTGTGGTGGGAAGGTCCTCACTCTAGGAGTAATTTTCTTTCCTATGATATACCCATTCCTTTGAGTAGTACAAATTTTGCAGAGATGTTTGTCAAGTAGTAGTAGTTTTTCCCATTAGGGAGCATGCATTCACCATACACAATGGTCCTTTATTTTTTGATAGGAAGAAACCTTACAATTTTAAAAAGAGATTAATTGTTTATGAATGTTGAAATTTTAATTCAAACTAGCTCAATTTTTTTTCTTTTTGTGGCATCAAAAATAAGTATTTGTTTAGTTTAACTGTTCTACAGATAGTGGTTTCTATATAGAAACACCTCCACATATGGCATTGTTTGATAGTTGCTGAGCACAGTGCCAGTTCTCTAAAAATACAGACTTATGAAAATTAGTACTTGGATTGCTTAGCATTTGAAGATAGATAAACAGTGGACAAAAATGCCAAGTGCTCATTTAAGTCATGTTTACACCAAAGGAAGCACCTGTGGTAATCATGCAATATGTTGTCTTCTACACTGCTGTAGCCATTGTTTCATTTATTTGCCACATACTTTCCAAGAGTTGAACTGAAATAAAATGGAAGTTTATCTGAGAATCAAAAGCAAGCCAAAAAGAAATTTTGGAGCTTGCTTAGTGTTTTGGATAGAAAATGTTGCTAGAAGATGATGATGATAATTGGCAAGGCATAAGATGTTAGTGATAACATGTTTCTTCCATCCCCCAAAATATGCATTCATGTTGTTTTGCCATCCCTATTATATTCCTTTACATTACAGAGCAAGAAGAGTTAAGTAATATAGGAAAAGAATCAGAAAGATATTGAGTGATAAGTTTCCAGAGAAATGCAGGAGAGTAAATAAGAAACAAGTCAGATGGTCTGAGGTGAAAAATACCACTGTGATATCACAGAGGAGTTTCAGAAGTAAGACTTGTAAGTTATCGCTTTGCTGAATTTTTTTTTGAAGTTTTTGATGCCCAACTAATTTGAACAACAGTAACAACAAAGTGGAAATAAAGGCTAGGAGATTCTATTAATTCAGACAGTGTTGCAAAAAAATGGACCAAAAAAAATGTAGGGATAGGCATAGGAAACAGCTTCAAAATGACTGGAAATATATATCAAGCCATGATTACTCAACAGTTTCCAATTCATAGAAGAACTTAAAAAGTCTTTTTATCTATGATTATGTAAATATAAAATAGTAGATTACTTTAATTATAATGAACAACAAAGATGCAATTTGTCTGTTTACTTACCTTAAGCCAATGACTATATTAAGTTGATTTGGGAGCCTACATGCAGTTACATTATTTTATGTGATTAATAGTGGAAGCTAAGTAGCACAATGCATACAAAACTAGATCTCAAGTCAGAAAAACTTGAATTTAAATCTGAATTCAGATACTAACTGTGTGATGCTGGATAAGCTTCTTAATCTCTATTTACCTCAGTTTCCTCAACAGTAAAATGGAGATAGTAATAGCACTTGTGCTACAAAGTTGTTTTGAGTATCAAAAGAAATAACATTTATAAAGTATAAATATATAGTTTATAGTACCTTGCATGGAGAAGGTAAAATATGTTATTATTATTATTATAAATGACTTCCTTTTACAGACTTTATATGGTAGTAAGGAGTCTTAAAAGTCAAATATTCCAAACTCCCTTAATGGAGAATTCTTTTCAAAGTATATTTGAAAAATTATCCAACAACCATCTTGTAAGAGGGTCTCATTAAATTATATTAGAGCACATTATACTGTTTGTTATATAATTTTATTTCTTAGAAAATTGTCTCATATTAAGATCCAATCTATTTCTTATAAATAGTGTTACTTATTTTTGAAAAAGTGCTAGAAATAAATTCATACTTCTTGGGTTTGAATTCTGACTCAGCTAGTTACTACATTTATTGTATCACCAAGTCACTTGACTGACTTGAGATGGTCATTTTAATTTTGGAAGCAAAGGTCCCTCAGTTTCAAAACACAGAAAAATTGATGACCTCCATAGTATTTTGTAGTGTTAAATGTATAATTCGAAGAATTTCCATTAATTGGTTGAAGTCTGAATTTCTATAGTAAAATACAATCGTTTTTTCAGAATAATATATGTTCATATATTTAAAGAAAACAATTATTTCTACCCTTATTCATCTCCTTTCTAGATTAACAATCTTCTATTTCCCTAATTGGCTCATACCTGAAAATTATGAAAATTAGTCCTTACTTTCATGCTTAACTTTCCTCAGTCTTGTTTTCCATTGAGTCCTTTAAAATGGTATATAAAGTCTGTAATATTTTAAGGTGATTTTGCCTGTCTCATGGCTGCCATTCTGAATAAAGCAGAAGTGTTATTATTTGTGATTAAAGTGTATTTTTGATATACTTAATCTGCCATGATCAAACCTGTAGGGCTAAGCTTGGAAGAAGGAAGTTGCTCTAGTTATATAAGATACTAGGAAATATACTTCACCAGGGTAAAGTGGATGTCATAGTTCAAGCTATGGAAAAGTCAAATTGAACCATATGGTTAGCAGTTATATTACAGTAAGAGTAGGTAGTCCTGAAACAGTAAGGTGCCTAATAGGATCAAGGACTCGGGCAAAGGAAATTTTCAGACAGCCTAGGGCCAGTGCCTCAAGGGAAGTTCCAATAAAGGAAGGAAGTTGAAAGACTAAAGGGACCTCCATGTGAGATGGCCACTTTCATGAATATTTCTACCCCAAAGAGAACATTTATCCCTCAGTAGCTCAGGACTATCTGATTGGTTTCATTCTGCAAAGCAGTGCTCTGAATTTAAAGAAACCCTGTATTTTTAATACAGTTCATTGGGACAAATATTTATCTATATCACATCACAGACATTAAGTACTTAAAAAAAAAAAAGAATTCCATACTCTGACCATATTTGAATATAAAATTGGAGACACATTTTTGTATATATTTTGAAAATAAAAATCTAATATTATATAAAAATAAAATGATAATGTTGAGGCATTCCCTCATGAAAACATGAATTGCTTAAATAATTACATATTTTGCCCCATTGGTGTAATTAATTGTTTTAGAATAAACACTTTATTCTAATCATATTCCACTGAAAACAACACATTTAGATTAAAATAAGATAATGTTATATAAAGATATTTGAGGAAAATATTCATTGTTATTTGTTGGTATCATTAAATTAGGCAATTGTAAATAAAAATCATGTTACTTTAAACAATTTCTGAAAAGGAATTGAGCTTCCATATGTTTGGAATAATAGTATTTTCTAAAAGACCTCTCCCTTCTAAAAGCTTTCTAATAGTAGAACTGATATACATATGGAAAACTATAATGATTAAAAAAAAGTAATTCCATAGTTTTAGCAGTCATTTATTTTCAGATGTCATGAAAATAAATGTATCTCATTTAAATAATTTTGACCAAAAATCATAACTGAATTTACAAAATATTATAATTTAAAATATCAAAAATGATTAATTTGGTTTCTATACATAGACCTGACCTGTACTGATAAGCATGACATGAAATGAAGAGTGAGATAAATATTCACATAGTGTAGAACAAAGAAAAAGTTTCCTCCTTGTTTCATCTAAGTAATTATGACTGGAGTATGATTTTCCCCAGTGAATTTGATAGATCGTTTTGCCTTTCAGTTCTATCCTCAAGGTTTGGAGACAGTCATAGATACTTCACACCTTTATTAACCTTAAACCTTTGCTGTGTAGATTTAGAGTAAGACTTTGCTATTAAAATAAAATAGACAATAGGGGTATATAGCATTGCTACCCTATCCCTCAGCCTCACAGCTGGACTTCTCCTTCCTTTCCCTGAGTGATTATAACTTTTACCTGTAGCATCATAATTTTTCATCATGGAAACAGTTACACATGCCAGCATCCTGCTGCTTGTGTTCAATTTGCAAACAGTGTGAGAAAGTTTGTCAAATTCAAATGTTTTCAGCATGCTACTTTGTCACCATCTTGCAGGTTAAAAAGCCACCACATCAGCGGCTGCCGTTTTCCCAGCAGAAAACAGGTGTGTATTGATTACATCGTCAGCAGGGAGACAGTACTTCTGTCTCTTACTTACCATGTCATTATACTGTAAACTTGAAGCAAAAAAAAATTGCAGCATTCTGGTAGCTAGTGAACTGGAGTTAAAGTTTCCAGGTGTTTGGGAATGTCTTGATGTGAATTGGCAAGTATATTTACTTGGCTCAGTATTCTTCAGCCAATACCAAACTGTTCTTTCTATTTATTTGAGGAGTGGGGCCAACAGTTGCTTTGACATATCTAGACCCCTATACTGTGCCCCATATTAAAAATAAAACAAAATTTAGAAGGGAAGGAATGGAAGAAAAGGCACATGTATTGTTTAATAGTAGACATATATGACAAATATTAAAATCAAAAGAATTATGATTAAGTCAAAGGCAAATATATTTATTGTATAATTTTAAGCATTACTTAATAGTTTAAAAGAGTTTTTGAAGGCAGAAAGTGATATAAATATTCTGTACCAATGTAAAATGCTATATCAGTACATGATTTATTGATTATGTCTGCCAATGTAGGTATAAGTAGCATATACATTCCTTGGCTGGCCAAGATAATTAATTTCTATGTAAAAAGTTAAATTTGAAGATAATGAATAAATTAGAACTGTGTGGAATTATTTGGAAATGATTCAGATATGAAAGCAAGTGAAAATAAGTATGTTTTTAGATATAAAGAAATAGCCATGTGAAAATATCATCATAAATTCAGTGAAATGGTGGGTATAGACGTGTAGAGTAAAATAGGAATGATCAGACCTCATAGAAACGGAATTGAGAATTTATACTAAGCTCTACAACACTGGAATGGTGTATTAGCTTCTCTGGCATCTTGTTTAAAATGGAGATAAAAGCTCGTTTTCTTCTTCCTTGTCTGCCAGAATTCAAATACATAAAATTAGTTATGAGGCAAAAATGAGACAAACAAAAAGTATACTCATATTTATGCATTTTTATTGGAAAACATCTGTTATATTTCTTTAATCCAGTATTATGGGATATAAAAGAAAATAAATACATACAAAAACATTTAATAAAATATACTTCAGACCTGCAGCAACAAGCATTTTAGTTTTTTAATTTTAATAATATTTTTTTCTTTTCAAAATACATGCAAAGATAGTTTTCACCATTCAGCCTTGAAAAACTTGTGTCCCAAATGTCCCTCTCTTCTACCCATTCCCTTTCTCTAGACAAGTAATTTAAAATGGGTTAAACATACAATTCTTCTAAACATATTTCCACATTTATCAAGCTGCACAAGAAAAATCAGATCAAAAAAGTGAAAAAAATGAGAAAAAAAACAATCAAACAATAACAAAAAGGTGAAAATACTATGTTATGATCCATATTCAGTCCCTATAGTGCTCTTTCTGGATGCAGATGGCTCTCTCTATCACGTCTATTGGAACTGACCTGAAACAATTCATTAGCAATAAAGCATTTTAAAAAATAATGCTGATTCTTCTTCAGCGTCCATTCACTAGATTTTAAAAGATTTCTTAATCATAGCTCCCAAAAGCCTCCTTTAATCTTTTTTAAACAGCCCTCCTCTAGCAACATCCTTGCACAAAATCTTTTTCACTCAAAAAAAAAAAAAAAACAGAAAAGAAATCAATGTTATTTTGTTGTTGTTTAAAACAAAACAAAACAAAACAAAACCCTTTATTCCAGTCCATGGGATTAGCATTTATTAGAGTTAAATTCTGCTTGAGGATTGTTAAAGGGGAAACCCAGGCAGAGTCTGACATTCACTTTTTATTCGAAAAGAGCAGATGTCAAAGGATTCCTAGAAAGGACTGAGATTCTATATGTGTAAGTCAGCCTAGGAGTGATGGGAAATATTCAATGATTCTGAAAACATAAAAAAAAAATATTTTGATAAGGGGGAAAAGGATGAGTTGTTTAAAGTGACATACAGGAATATAAAGGAAACCCATCAACCAAACTAAAAAAATAAAATAAAATAAAATGACATAAGTGAAATGGAAACAAGTTCAGGTAACAAACTGAGTGCAAGGGTGTGGCATAATTCTTTCAGAATACATTAGGCGTTTTCTAAAATTCAGAATTAGTATCTTCAAAGAATTGTGTATTTTTAAATAGAAAGTCACCAATCAAATAGCATTAAAATTGCTCACATTGATCTTCCACCTAGAATATTCTTTCAATAAAGATGACTAGAAATGAATTCTATACTGCAATATGATTCAGAGTTATTCTTCTTATAACATGTAAGTCAGTCAAGGATGGGTAAATAGAGCACAATCTCTGAAGGGTACTATATCTGAGTTTTCATAATTACAATATAAAGCCCATGAACACCACCTTTGTTTAGTTCTGAATGGCTCTACAGCAGAACTAAGGACTAGGTGATGAATTATTTTCAAATTCATTAATACAAAAAGACCATCTATAATGTGTAGAACTATCACATTCCCAAGACTCCAGGTGTTTTGAGAGTACTTTAAATTCAACTTTGTGGAAGATTACATGGGAGAGAGTAAGAACACTTGCTTTTGACTGAAATGTGCTTCTTTGGCTTTTTTGTTCAACAAAGCTCAGTGTCTTAGACCTAACAATAGTTTCAAAATATTGTGTAAGAACACATTAAGCAAGTTTATTTTGTTTTTGTTTGTATGAAAATTGTATTAAATAAAATATACACATTCAAGGAGATAAAATGCACTATATTTACTATATTTCAGCTCATGTTAGGTTCTTTCATTATTAATCATTTCTAGCCAGCAAATGGGGGAGATGTGCCATTTACAATAATTCTGATGCTAGTGAACTGAATCTATTTATCAGTTTGCAAATATACCCCATTCACCACCTACCGTTCTGCTGCATTCTTCCAACTTCATGAGAAAACATAAAAACTGCTAGTAATTTAGCCACCTGAAAATAGATGTGTGCTATTTTAATGTTACAGCAGGAAGTCCCTGTTTTGTCATTTCAGAATACCTCAATGTAATAGTATATAACTCCAATTAACACCTAAATGATGGAGTGCTGGTTTCTAGGTAAAAATGGAAATCTCTTTTTTATATTTATGCTATAGAGCCTATATATTTATGATGACTTCATCAGCAGAAGGATGGTCATGTACTGATATTTGCATTCTTCTATAAGTACAGAATTAGGATGACAACTAGAAGAGAAAATATACAGAAAGATCTTAAAGTACTTTGTGTAAGTCAATAAACGATCTGTTTTCTCACTAATACATTTCATTTTCTCAATTAATTTGTATATAACCTTTTAGTTTCTCAAGTAGCCACATATTTAAAGCCACACATTATTTAAATTTTGAAAAGCCCTGTGAAATAAATAAGAAATATATTATTGTCATTTTAGAGAGCCAGAAGCTGAGCCCGAAAAAATAGTGCTATTGTATTGATCCCTATGACTCTTCTGATTTCTGTGCCTAGAAAGACATTTTTACTCTTTTCTCTTTCCTGTCTCTTGTCTCTTGATTCTCATCTCCCATGTCTCTGTCTTTGTCTCTCTCTCTGTCTCTCTTTCTTTCTCCCCCCCCCCCATTTTTTGTCCCTGTTTCTGGCTCTTTCTCTTTGTCTCTAGGTCTCTCTCTCTCTCTCTCTCTCTCTCTGTCTCTCTCTCTCTCTTTCTATCTCTCTGTCTGTCTCTCTGACTCTCACTCTGTCCTCTCTCCTTCCCCTTCCTTCTTTCTGCATCTCCTTATTTTCTCTGGAAGAAATATGAACAATTTAGTAAGTCATTCATTCAGTCCATTAATAAACACTTATTAAATAGTAACTACTTACTGCAGGAAGCCCTAGGGATAAAAGGAAAGCAGAAACTGCAACTACCTTTTATGAGTGCTCATTAAATAGTGGAGAAAACCATGAAAATAAGTAAGTATTTGCAAGGAATAAACAAACATTTTTGTGCAAAAGAACCAAACTAATTCATTTTTTTATGTTTTATGACTCTTTGGGGTTTTCTGAGCAAAAATACTGAAGTGGTTTTATCATAACCTACTCCAGCTCATTTTATAGACGATGGAACTGAGGTAAACAAGGTTAAATGACATGTCCAGGATCTGAAGTGAGATTTGAGCTTAGATTTTCCTGGCCCTAGGCTTGGTATTCTATCCATTGAGGGACCTATCTGCCTAACAAACTCACAGCTATATAAATAATTTATTAATATTGCAGTGTTATCATTGTCTACTAAAAATTATTATCCTAATCTTGGTTCTAAAAGATGTTTGAACTCAGTGAACTTTGTGATATGAATTTTTATATCAGTTACTGAATTTACTGTTTTTCATGGAGTAAGATACTAGACTAAACATAATTTTGTCCGTTATGGCATTTTAACATTTCTTTTTAAAAAACTAGACATTACTTATTTACTGTTTGTAATTGTTTCTGTTTCCCATTTATCTAGTTTGTTCCACTGGTATTTGCTTATATTACCAGTACCAAGAAAGAATGTGTAAGCATTTCTGGGGCAGAGCCAAGATGGTACAGGCCAGGCAAGACTCTCTGTAATCTATTCTAACCTTCTCTCAAACCAACAGCAGATTAAGCCTCTAAACTGGTTTAAAGTCAAATAATGCACAAATATTTGGAGTACAACACATTCCTATTCTTTTTAATAGCTTTTTATTTAAAAGATATATGCATGGGTAATTCCTCAGCATTGACAACTGCCAAACCTTTTGTTCCAATTTTTCACCTCCTTCTCCCTCCCCCCTTCCCCAGATGGCAGGTAGACCAATAAATGTTAAATATGTTAAAGTATATGTTAAATACAATATATATATATATATATATATATATATATATATATATATATATTGTGCTGCACAAGAAGAATCCGGCTTTGAAATAATGTGTAATAAACTTGTGAAGGAAATAAAAAATGCAAGTAAACAAAATGAGGGGGACTGGAAATGTTATGTAGTAGTTCACACTCAATTCCCAGAGTTCTTCTGCTGGGTGTAGCTGGTTCTATTCATTTTTGAAAAAATGAAACTTTTTGGTTCATCTCATTGTTGAAGAGAGCCTCATCCATCAGAATTGATCATCACATAGTATTGTTGTTGAAGTATATAATGGTCTCCTGGTCTTGCTCATTTCACTCAGTATCAGTTCATGTAAGTATCTCTAGACTCTTCCTAAGTCATGCTGCTGGTCATTTCTTACATAAGAATAATATTCCATAACATTCATAGTTCCAAATTGCTCTCCAGAATGGCTGGATGTATTCACAATTCCATCAACAATGTATCAGTGTCCCTGTTTTCCCATATCCCGTCCAACATTCATCATTATCTTTCCCTGTCATTGTAGCCAATCTAAAAGATGTGTAGTGGTATCTTAGAGTTGTCTTAATTTGCATTTCTCTGATTACTAATGACTTGGAGCATCTTTTCATATGGCTAGAAATACTTTCAATTTCTTCATCTGACAATTGTCTGTTCATAAGCGTTGACCATTTATCAATTGGAGAATGGTTTGATTTCTTATAAATTAGAGTCAATTCTCTATAAATTTTGGAAATGAGGCCTTTGTCAGAACTTTGACTGTAAAAATGTTTTCCCAGTTTATTGTTTACCTTCTAATCTTGTCTACATTAGTTTTCTTTGTACAAAAGCTTTTCAATTTGATATAATCAAAATTTTCTATTTTGTGATCAATAATGATCTCTAGTTCTTCTTTGGTCACAAATTCCTTCCTCCTCCATAGGTCTGAGAGGTAAACTATCCTATATGCTTCCAATTTATTTATAATCTCATTCTTTATGCGTAGGTCATGAACCAATTTTGACCTTATCTTGGTGTATGGTGTTAAGTGTGGGTCAATTCCTAGTTTCTGCCATACTAATTTCCAATTTTCCCAGAAAGTTTTGTCAAATGGCGAGTTCTTATCCCAAAAGCTGGGGTCTTTGGATGTGTCAAACCCTAGATTATTAAAGTTATTGGCTGTTTTGTCCTTTGAACTTAACTTAATGCACTGATCAACTAGTCTATTTCTTAGCCAATACCAAATGGTATTGGTAACCGCTGCTCTATAATGTTATTTTATATTTGGAACAGCTAGACCACTTTCATTTGATTATTTTTTTTTCATGAGTTCCCTTGAAAGCCTTGATAATTTGTTCTTCCAGATGAATTTTGTTGTTATTTTTTCTCAGTTATTAAATAGTTTTTTGGGACTCTGATTTGTAATTCTAAATAAATAGATTAGTTTAGATAGTAAAAAAGGAAAAAGGAACTCTTGAGAACTGTACTTCTGTTGTGGATATACATAAAAACCACATGTATAATTTGATTTTACTGATGTAACATTAAAAACTGAAGTAGAAATGGAAAGGGGATAGTGTCAGAAAAAGGGAAAAGGGGAGATAAAAAGAGGGAAACTACATGTGACAATGAGGCAAAGGAGACCTATCATATCTGAGGGAATTTAGAGAGGTGGAGGAACATTGTGTGAATCTTACTCTCATCAGAGTTGGCTCAAAGAGGATATAACTGGCATATTTGAGAGAATCTTCTCTCACCTCATTAAAAAGTGGGAGAGGAAAAGGGAAAAGGAAAAAGAGTAATAAGGGAAGGGGACAAGAAAAGGGAAGGGATTCAAAGGGAGGAGAGAGAGATACTAAAGAGGGAGAGATGAGTGATGCAAGTGGGACCAATAAGTTTAATACTAGGGAATGGGGGAAGGAGGGCAAAAAAAAAAGAACGAAAAGCATAATCTGGGGATATTAGGATAGCAGGAAATACAGAATTAGTAATTTTAACCGTAAATGTGAATGGGATGAACTCTCCCATAAAGAGGAGGCAGATAGCAGACTGGATCAAAAGTCAGAACCTTACAGTATGTTGTTTATAGGAAACACATTTAAAACCAGGAGATAAATACAGAGTAAAGATAATAAACTGGAGCAGAATCTATTATGCTTCAGGTGAAGTAAAAAAAAAAGCAGGGGTAACCATCCTTATCTCAGATCAAGCAAAAGCAAAAATTGATCTAATTAAAAGAGATAAGAAAGGAAACTATATCTTGCTAAAGGGTACTATAGACAATGAAGCAATATCAGTATTAAACATATATGCACCAAGTGGTATAGCATCTAACTTCCTAAAGGAGAAGTTAAAAGAGTTGTGAGAAGAAATAGATAGCAAAATTATAATAGTGGGAGATCTCAATATTGCACTCTAAGATTTAGATAAATCAAATCACAAAACAAATAAGAAAGAAATTAAAGCAGCAAATAGAATATTAGAAAAATTAGGTATGATAGATCTCTGGAGAAAACTGAATGGTGCGAGAAAGGAGTATACATTCTTCTCAGCAGTTCATGGAAGCTATGCAAAAATTGACCATGTATTAGGATATAAAAACCTCAAAATTAAATGCAGGAAGGCAGAAATAGTAAATGCTTTCTTTTCAGATCACAATGCAATAAAAACTACATTAAACAAAAAGTTAGGTGTAAACAGGCCAAAAAGTAATTGGAAACTAAATAATCTCATCTTAAAGAATGATTGGGTGAAACAGCAAATTATAGACACAATTAATAATTTCACTCAAGATAATGACAATGGTGAGACTTCATACCAAAATTTGTGGGATGCAGCCAAAGTGGTAATAAGGAGAAATTTTATATCCTTAGAAGTTTACTTGAATAAAATAGAGAAAGAGAAGATCAAAGAACTGGGCTTGCAACTTAAAAAAGCTAGTAAAAGACCAAATTTAAAAACCCCAATCAATTACTAAACTTAAAATAATAAAATTAAAAGGAGAAATTAATAATATAGAAAGTAAAAAAAAAACTATTGAACTAATAAATAAAACTAAGAGTTGATTTTATGAAAAAACTAATAAAATTGATAAAACTGTAGTGAATGTCATTAGAAAAAGGAGAGAGGAAAATCAAATTAGAAGTTGTAAAAATGAAAAGGGAGAACTTTCCACCAATGAAGAGGAAATTAAGGAAATAATAAGGGGTTACTTTGCTCAACTTTATGCCAATAAATTTGATAACTTAAGCGAAATGGATGACTATCTCCAAAAATATAGGCTCCCCAGATTATCAGAGGGGGAAGTAAATTGCATAAATAGTCCCATTTCAGAAAAATAAATACAACAAGCAATTAATCAACTCCCTACAAAAAAAATCCCCAAGACCAGATGGATTTACATGTGAATTCTACCAAACATGCAAAAGAACAATTAGCCCCAATGCTTTATAAAATATTTGAAAAAATAGGGAATAAAGGAATCCTACCAAATTCCTTTTATGACACAGATATGGTACTGATACCTAAACCAGGTAGGCTGAAAACAGAGAAAGAAAATTATAGACCAATCTCCCTAATGAATATTGATGCTAAAATCTTAAATAAGATATTAGCCAAAAGACTACAGAAAATCATCCCCAGGATAATACACCATGATCATGTAGGATTTATACCATGAATACAAGGCTGGTTGAATATTAGGAAAACTATCAGTATAATTGGCCATATTAATAATCAAATTAACAGAAACCATATGATCATCTCAATAGGCAGAAAAAGCATTTGATAAAATTCAACATCCATTCCTACTAAAAACACTTGAGAGTATAGGAATAAATGGACTTTTCCTTAAAATAATCAGTAGCATCTATTTAAAACCATCAGTAAGCATCATATGTAATGGGGACAAATTGCAACCATTCCCAATAAGATCAGGAGTGATAAAAGGTTGCCCACTATCACCGTTACTATTTAATATTGTATTAGAAATGCTTGCTTTGGCAATAAGAGTTGAGAAAGTGATTAAAAGAATAAGAATAGGCAATGAGGAAACCAAATTATCACTCTTTGCTGATGATATGATGGTATACTTAGAGAACCCCAGAGATTCTAGTAAAAAGTTATTAGAAACAATCCACAGCTTTAGCAAAGTTGCAGGATACAAAATAAACCCATATAAGTCATTAGAATTCTTATATACCATGGACAAAAACCAAAAGTTAGAGTTACAAAGAGAAATTCCATTTAAAGTAACTACTTTTTGTCGTTCTGTTTTTTTCATCAGAAAAAAATGAAATTCACTTATTTTGTTGAATGCCCATCTTCTTCCCTGGAAAAAGATGCTCATTCTGGCTGGGTAAGTTATTTTTGGTTGCATCCCGAGTTCCTTAGCTTTTTGGAATACCAAATTCCAGGCCCTTCAATCTTTTAATGTGGATGCTGCTAGATTCTGGGTAATCCTTATGGGTGGCTCCTCTATATTCGAATTGGGTTTTTCTAGCCTCTTACAGTATTTTTTCCTTTGTCTAAGGGTTCTGGCATTTGGCCACTATATTTCTTTGTATTTTGATTTTAGGATCCCTTTCAGTAGGTGAACAATGAATTCTTTCAATGTCTATTTTACCATCTGTTTCTATGACTTCTGGGCAGTTCTCTTTAATAATTTCCTGGAAAATGGTGTCCAGGCTCTTTTTTTCATCATATTTTTCTGGGAGTCCAATAATTCTCAGATGGTCTCACCTAGACCTATTTTCTAGGTCTGTTTTTTTTCCCAAGAAGGTATTTCACATTTTTCTCCATTGTTTGATTTTTTTGGTTTTGTTTGACTGATTCTTGTTGTCCCCTCGAGTCATTCAATTCCATTTCTTAGATTCTGATTTTCAATGAAGTTTTTTCTTCACTCACTTTTTTTAAAATATCTTTTTCTAATTGTCCAATTCAGTTGTTTTGTTCTATGGATTTTTTTCCATTTCGCTAATTTTATTTTTTAGAGAGCTATTTTCTGTTTCCAGTTCATTAATCCTATTTTTCAAGGATTTGATTTCTTTATCCACTTTGTCTTTAAATGAGTGGGATTTTTCCTCCACTCTCTTCCCAAGCCTCCCTCTCCTTCTCCCATTTTTCTTCTAGGTCTCTTGTGAGAGCCTTTTTAATTTCTTCTATGAGATTCATCTGTGCTGAGGAACAAATGATCTCCTCCTGTGGGGATTCACCTCGAGACAGTCTGTTTTTAGTCTTCTCAGAGTTTAGAGTCTGCTCTCTATCTGTATAAAAGCTGTCAATCGTTAAGGTCCTTTTCAATTTTTTGCTCATTTTGTCAGAGAAGAATCAGAGATAAATTAGCAAAGAAAAAAAAAAAAAAAAACAAATGGAATCTGCTTTTTTGGGGGTAGGGGTTGGGTGGTGTTACCAAGCTTCCTCTAAAGACTGTGGGGGCAGCAGTGAGGCACTCGCAGGACTGGGCTGTGCCTGTGCTCTGAGACTCTGAGAGTGTGCTGAAATGCTGTGGGGGAGGGGCGGCCAGGTCCTGAGAAACTCCAGCTGTGCTGGCCTTATTCTTCACCCCCGGTGTTTCCAGCTTCTCTGCTGGGCTACTGACTTGCTGCCAGCACAATACATCCAAGCTGTAGCAAAGCTCTCCCCACAGAGACAGCAAAGATCACACCCCCATCCCCCTCCAGCCCACTCAGCTTTACTGCCTGTGGAGCTCTTGCTGCTGCTGACTGCCTTCAGCCTGTGTCAGATCCAAAATTGTCCTGCCCTCGAGCAAAAACAGACCCTTCCTGTCGAATCTCAAGTATGTCTTCTCTTAGTAACTATTTGTGGGTTTTTATTCAGTCAAGCATTAATTCAGAGGCTTGTCATAAAATGAATTCTGAGAGAAAAGGCGGAGCTTACACAACTGTGTGCCTCCTCTCTTACTTCATTTTCAGCCATCTTGGCTGGAAGTCCTCTCTTACTTCATTTTCAAAATTCTTTTTGAGCTCTTCCACAGCTTTATCCTAATTCTTTTTATTTTTAATGCTTTGGACATAGGGGCTTTGACTTTGTTATCTTCTTCTGAGTGTATGTTTTGATCTTCCTTGTCACCAGAGAAACTTTCTGTTGTCAGAAACTTTTTTGGTGGTGTCTGCTCATTTTCCTTGTCCAATGCTTGACTTTTAATTTTTTGTCAAAGTAGGGCTTCTTCTTCTTGTTCATCATCATCTTCTTCTTTTTTAACAGAATAGAAGGTGAACTATTCCAAGATTCATTGTTTTTATGCAGCTATTTTCAGAGATTCTTCTAGGGACTTGACCAAAAATACTTTAAAAAAATCTGGAATTGTTAGGAGTGCCCCACCAGACTATCTATAAGAAGTAGTAGGTTAAAGCAAGAGAATCCTTTCTCACTGCTGAAAAAGAGACACCATGAAAATTCAGGAGACCAATACCATCACCAAGGCCCATACCCATTTTTGGTTTGCTAGTGGCTCAAGGCCCTCTCACTCTACTGATAAAGCTTTCTGCCAACCTTCCAAGTTGTTTTTAGTGTCTCTGGGCTGAAAGATTTAGAAACCGCTAGAGCTGCTACTGATTCAGAGGTCTTTCTTTACTAGCTGGATATGCTGAAATAGCCTTTACAGGAATTGTACAATGGACTCCCACCCTATTGCCATAAACCTTTTCTGAAATTTTTCCAAGTCCTCCTTGATATCTCTATATTGAAAGGTCTGTAAACTACCAGTACTGCCACTGATTCTGAGTTCCCCAGGCCTGTTCCTGCTTTATTGGCATGGAGCTTGGGTGTCACCGGTATGGCCTGAACCTACATTGCACATAAGACTCCCACATAGTTCCACAGACCCTTTCTGCTGAACTTCTAAGTTGTCTTTGGATGGAACATGATTTATTCCATACTTTTGGCTCTTCCAACATTCTAAAATTTCTTTAAAGTCATTTTTTAAAGGAGTGAGGAATAGTTTGTGGAAAAAGTTGAATGAGTCCTTTCCTTTATTCTGCTATCCTGGCTCTCTGCCTTTCAATATTTTTTTTTTTAAAGGAAAGAGTAGTTATAAGGACAAAATTATTTGTAGCTGCTCTTTTCTCAGGATAATGACTTAGAAACCGAAGGTATGCTGTTTTATTGAAGAATGGCTATATAAATTATGATATGTGATTATGATGGGTTATTATTTTTCTTTGGGAAATGATGAGCAGGATGCTCTCAGAAAAAAAAAAAAACAACCTTGAAAGGTCACTATGAGCTCAAGAAAAGTCAAATGTACTGTATACAATATAATACTGATGTTGTGGGATAATCAACCATGAATGACTTTGCTGTTACCAGTAATACAATGATCCAACACTATTCTGAAGGACTTATGATGGAAAATGTTATCCATACCCAGAACTGATTGTGTCTGAATAGAGACTGAAGGATGCTTTTTTTCTTGAACATTTTTTTTGGGGGTGGGATAGAGGGCTAATCTTATTTTTCTCTGGAATTCAAAGTTTAAAAAATGTATAAAAATCATTTTTCACATAAGTAGGAAAATAAAACAAAATTTCAACTTGAATATGATGGGGAATCACTGCACTTTATCCAATAGGGGAGTGATATGGTCAGATTTATGTTTTTTAAAGGTCAATATGACATTGAAATGGATGAGAAATTAGAGTCAGTTGGAAACCGTGAAGCAGGAGACCAGACAGTAGAATATTTCAATAATCTAAATGTAGGATTTTGAGGACCTGTTCAAGAACAGCATCATGGAGAGAAGGGCAGCTTTATGTGAAATACATTATGAAGATAGAGAGGATATGACTTGTCTATTGATTGAATATGGTGTGGGTAAAAGAAAACAAGAAGTTAAGCAGTCACATGTTTATGTATGGCTGGATTGGTAAACTTGCATCACTGTGGGAATTACTCATTGATAAACTCACAGCACTACTAATGTATTGAAGTTTTTGATAAATCAATTATTTTATAATAGAATAATGTTCATTCTTTGATATAAAATATAATCTATATAATTTTCCTATTTATGTATCAGTTATGTTCTTCTCTCTTCCAAGTATACATATATTTAGAAGAAAGAAGATAATAATTGATACATCCGTGTTTGTATACCTGTATATTACTATATAGTAAAGAAACACAAAGAGACAAACACAAACACACACACACACACACAGATGACAGATGAAAAAAGATAGAGAAAGAGACAGAGAGAGAAGAATCACATACCAAAAACAAATTCCCTCTTCTTTTAAGCAAATACTTAATGAAATTAGTGGATTTGTCTTATATTAAAATTTATATAAAATATAAATCTCCATTTATTAATTATCTAATAAAATAACATGATTCGTTCCATGTCACTGAAATTGCCTTATAAATTCATATTCAAAAAAATTATTGTTAACCAATATTACCTGTTAACCTTGAAAATGCTGTGACCTTGTACAATGCTACATAGATTAATTTGGCTAATGAAGTAATATTTTAAAAGTGTTTGGATTAATCTCTTCTATACTTGCTTCATTTCTCTGAGTTTGTTGCTAATTACATGCAGAGATAGTGAGTGATTTGAGAAATCCTAACCTGATATTAGCACCTAATCTCTGTACTTCTCACTAGCCTTGAGACCTTGCTACTTCAAAGGTCTCTATTTGAAGAGATCTAAAACAACATTTCATTCAATTTAGATTTTTGTTTAAGACAGGAAATGTTTCTCAGTAATATATTTTCACCTAACGGGTTGTGGCAATTAGTAATACTGTGTGGGAGCATAAGCTTTGAAAAACTTGCAAAAATGTTATTACCTTATAATCTAGATATATTAAAAATCAGTGTTGCTCATAGAGAGCTGATTTTAGTATTTCCTTCTGCTCTTAAAATAGGACCCCTGGCAAGGAATTAAATTAAAATGAGTCTTCTTTATATTGCTCCCACTGGAAGGTAAATTACCATACAAAGATTGCTGGTTCTCATAGCCTGTCTTTACTATTTTTTCCATTAATGCTTCTAATTTTAGCATACTCTATTAGTGTTTATTGGATCTAATGAGGAAAAAAGAAACTATAGTGGACAAAGATTAAAAGGTAAGTCTTGAGAAGGTGATCTGTTTCCTTCTCTGTGCTGATTGATCCTAGGTTTTATCATGGGATTCTATTATCTTGCTTCATAGTTCTCAGTTCTCTTCCAAATAATACTTTATAGTTTTATGATTTTTTGATTTACCTCTCAAGAGAGGCATTCATTTACTCATTCACTTATTTATTTATGTATGTATTTTTATTTTAATTTAGAATAAACACATAACAGAATATGAGAAGATCTTGCTGGATTTAGGTGTTATTTATTGTTCTTGTTCCTGTTGTTTTTCTGGTGACAATCCTATAACCTTAAAATTGAATGATCTCTATGGAGTTAATCTTTTAGGTAGCCTCTGATAATTTTAGTCACTTTAGATCATTCAGAAATCAGTGACTTTAATGTTTAAAACTTTCAACTATAAAATATCTTGGAAATGGAACAAAATAGTTTGTTACTATTATTTTAATGTTATGATGATTAATATTCACTTAAAATTTTCTTTGACTGAGTGGTATCTCATTACTAGATTATCTACATCAAAAGTGTCTGTTCTATGGCAATATACTGTGTGCAAGCTTGAAAATGATTTTTTTTAAAGCAAGAGTCTGAAACGAATGCTTTCAAACAGTTATTCCTCAAAATGCTTTAATCATTTTGATCTACAGTTATCATAAATCAAACATTTTACCTGGGGCACATTCCAGCAGAATCTAGCAGCTTCTAATATCCATCCTTTATCTCTATGTGAAATATGAAGTCAAATAAAACATCTGCATAAGGAAACAGGAAAATCTGTTATTGATAATAATCAATAAAACTTCTGTAAAGGTAAAAGGTAACAAAAATACTGAATTAATCAATTGCTTAACATGAAAAACAAAATTAAATGATGCAAATATCACAGAAAATGTAATATTGAAATATTGGCACAGAAACCAAGAATCATCAGAAAAGAAACATTATTTCCACAACATAAACCATGTCACATTAATGTGAAGTAATAAAAATATATACAAATCATTGTTTTCATTCTAATGTACTAGGAGTACAGAAGATCCATGGCTATGACTATTTTTCATTTACTTCCACTACTTTTACTTCAAATCAATTAAATTCAATCCACTAATAATTTTTAAATATCTACTTCATGTGAAGACCTTGGCTAATGATTGGAAAAACAAAACAAAACAAAAACTTATTTTTAATCAAAAGAGTTTATTGCCTGTACTGAAGAAATATTATGTGTATAAAATTTTGTACTTTAAATTGTCCAATGTAATTTTTTGGAGAGATCACTAGAACCTTAGGAAATTATCATAGAACTTTCATATAGATAAAAAGTAGTATTATAATTAAGCTTTGATTGATCCAGAAAGTTGAGGTGATGATAAAAAGGTAACATATGTCAAGCATGAGGGTCAGCCTTTTCAAAGACTCAGAAATAAGAGCTGGAAAACTTTAGAAACAGCAAACTGAGTGGATGCCCATCAGTTTAAAAATGACTGAATAAATTATGCTTTATTAATGTTAAGGAATATTATTGTTCTATAAAAAAGAATTGGCAGGATGATTTCACAAAAGCCTGGTAAGAGTTACATAAAGTGATACTAACTGAAATGAGTAGAATCAGGAGAACATTGTACATAGCAACAGCAAGATTATATAATGATCAATTCTGATAGATGTGATTCTTTTCAATAGTGAGGTGATTCAGTTCCAACATCTTGTGTTGAAGAAAGCCATCTGCAACCACAGAGAAGACTGTGGATCATAACATATTATTTTCACTTTTTTGTCATTTGCTTGTATTTTATTTTCTTTCTCTTTTTTTCCCTTTTTGATCAGAGTTTTCTCGTGCAGCATGATAACTGTAGAAATATGTATAGAAGAATTGCCCATATTTAACATATATTGGGTTATTTGCCATCTAGGGAAAGAGGTGGGGATAAAGGAGGAAAAATTTGTAACACAATGTTTTGTGAGCATGAATATTGAAAATTATCTATGAGTATGTTTGAAAATTAAAAAAAAAAGCTTAAATAAAAAAGGATATAGGCCCTTTGTTTCTAACGTAGACAGCAGGAAGGAAAACTGAGTGTGATAAAAGTAGGATGAGTCTACACGATAAAGGATTTTATAAGTCAAGTTATGGGGTTGATAAGTTTTTTTTTTGTTTGCTCTTAAGTAGCTTACATATTGTTTTATATCATTTTCACTTTGGAATCTCAGATTATCTCTTTTGTAAAGTAGTAGTGGCTTTTTATTTTTCAAAATACATACAACCTTAACCCTTGCAAAATACTGTTACAAATTTTTCCCCTCCCTTTCCTCTCCCCACTCCCATAGAGAGAAAATAATCAAATATAAAATAAAATGTGTAATTCTTCTACATACATATTATATCTTTCCCTTTGTAAATTGAAGCTTTTTATTTTTAAAATATATGTATGGATAATTTTCCACATTCACCCTTGCAATTACCTTGTGTTTTGATTTTTTCTCTCGTGTTACCCCAACTCTTACCCTAGATGGCAAGTAATCCAAAATATGCCAAACATGTGTGATTCTTCTGTACATATTGTTACAAATATCATGCTGCACAAGAAAAATCAGATGAAAAAAGGAAGAAATGAGAAAGTACACAAAATGTAAGCAAATAATCACAAAAAGTGTTTGGAAATGGTTCTCTTCATCACAAGACTATTGGAACTGACCTGAATGGTCTCATTGTTGAAAAGAGCCACATCCATAAGAATTGATCATCTTATAATCTTGCTGTTGCTGTGTATAATGTTCTCCTGATTCTGCTTACTTCACATAGCATCAGTTCATGTAAGACTCTATAGGATTATCACAAATCATTCTGCTGAAAATATTATGTTATATCATATTATATTATTATTCTGATAATAATACAATTCCATAACATTTATATACCATAACTTATCTAGCCATTCTCCCACTTACAGGCAACCATTCAGGTTCCAGTATTTTTTTACCATTACAAAAAGGCACAAACATTTTTGGAACATGTGGTTCCTTTTCTCTCCTTTATGATCTGTTTGGCATACAAGCCCTGTAGAAATACTGCTGGATCAAATGCACAGTTTGATAGCCCTTTAGGCATATTTCCCAATTGTTTTCCAGAATGGTTGAATTAGGTTACAATTCCACTAACAATGTATTAGTGTTCCAGTTTTTCTACATCCCCCCCAAAATCCATCATTATATTTTCCTGTCATTTTAGCTAACCTGAGAGATATGTAGTAATACCTCAGAGCTGTCTTAATTTGCATTTGTTTGATCAATAGTGATCTAGCATACCTAGAATAAGAATAGAATAGAAATTATTTCAATTTCTTCAATAGAAAATTGCCTGTAGATATCCTTTGACTATCACTTTGAGAATGGGTTGAATTCTTATTAATGTGAGTAATTTTTTTTCATTTTTTGGTTTTGTTTAACTGATTCTTTAAGTCTCATTGAGTTATTCACTTCCATTCGTTCAATTCTAATTTTTATTGAATAATATTCTTCATTTACCTTTGTATCTCTTTTTGCATACTGACAATTGAACTTTTAAATAAGTCGTTTTGTTCACTGCATTTTTTTCCCATTTCACAAATTCTGTTTTTCAAGTTGTTTTCTTTTTCCATTTTGCCTGCTGTAAATTTGTCACACTCCAAATGTTCTGTCACTACAAAACCAGTTTAGAGCCTTCATCTGGTATTGATCTGAAGTATGTTAGGAGAAGCTTAGGTAAAGATCTGTCTATTCTCTGTCATCTTGGCTCTGACCCTTCTATATGTATTTTCACATTTATCATGCTGCACAAGAAAAATCATATCAAAAGAGGAAAATGAGAAAGAAAAAAATAAAACAAGCAAGCAGACTACAGATGAAAATACTATGAGTTGATCCACTGCACCAGTGCAGTTTCTTTATTTAGAGAAGAGAAATAGTCAATCTTATGCTTTATTAATTTTTGCTTGGGAGCTTTATGTGCAATGAATTGGAGGGGAAAATCAATGCAAATAATAATAATAGTAATAACAGTAACAGTGTTGAGAAAGAAGACAATTTCATTAATCAAAAAGATCTGATACTGTTTTGTACATTGGTGGCTGTGTCATGAATGGAGACAAGGGGTTAAATTCAATATCCAATATACATGTTGGGAAATATCTTCTTCATCATCATCATCATAATCACCATCATATCATCATCATTTATATAGTACTTTAAGGCTTACAAAGTGCTTTATAAATCTTATATTTAGTTTATAGGAAAAAAAACTTTGTATGTTAAGTACAGGTATTTAAATTTTTAGTCAAATTTAAATATGAAATAACATTGTGTTACTTAATTGAATGTGTGACATGTCGAGAATCATATGACTAGTAAATGTTTTAGAGAGAATTCAAACTGGCATTTTTCTGACCTTATATCTTATATAGAGTTCTTTCTATCAGGCTACCATATAACAAAAAGTTTTAAAAACTGATCAAATGTGAAAAACAAAAGAAATGCAAGAGTAGAAGATGCTTCCAAATTTTGTAGCTTGAGCAGAAGAACAACAGCATTTTCAAAGGCAATGGGGAAGTTAAGAAGTGATTATTTTTTTTCCTTTGAAAGATTGTTCTATTTTACACATATTGAGCTAATATGACTATAGGATATTCCCTTGAAATAATCAATAATTGATTATTGATGTGGGACTAAAAACCAGGAGAAATATACCTGCTAAAAGGTGAGCACACTGGCTGTATTTCATCTACATGAAGTTATTAGGTGAGTTTATGAAAGTTATGACCAAGATAATATAAAGATCATCAAGGATAGGAAAAGGGTAATGCACCCTCACAAAAGTGCTATTCCAGGATAATGGTTTGCAAAGGAGACTAAGAAGTGGAAACTAGAGATATAAACGAAGAATCAGGAGAGAACAAGGTTAGGAGAGATCAGGAAGGAGAATCTATATACAAAGAAGAGTTGATCAACAGTATCTAATGCTTTAGAAGAATCAAAAAAAAAAAAAATAAAAAATAAGTAGTAGTAAGGTTTGAAGCCAGACAAAAAGGGTTTAGAATACAATGCAAAATGAGAAAATTGAGACAATGAATATTGACATATTTTAGAAGTTTAACAATGAAAGGGAAAACTATGGATTGAAAGGATAATAGTATTAACTAAAGGTGAAAGTGATTTTTTTAATTTTCAAAACATATGCATAGATAATTTTTCAACATTAACCCTTGCAAAAACTTGCATCTCAATTCCCCTCCTTTCCTCCACCTTTCCCCTAGATAGCAAGTAATCCAATATGTGTGAAACATGGTAAAGATATATGTTAAATCCAATATATGCATATATACATATATATATATATATATACAATTATCTTGCTGCAAAAGAAAAATCAGATAAAAAAGAAAGAAAGAAAAAAATGCAAGCAAACAAAGCAAAAAGAATAAAAATGGTAAGAGTGATCCACACTCAGTTCCCACAGTCCTCTCTCTGGGTGTAGATGGCTTTCTTCATAACAAGATCATTGAAACTGGCTTGGATCATCTCACTGCTAAAAAGAGCCACATCCATCAGAATTTCTCATTGTATAATCTTGTTATTGCCTTATACAATGGTCTCCTGGTTCTGCTCATCTCACTTGGCATCAGTTCATGTAAGTGTCACCAGGCCTCTCTGAAATTATGCTATTGATCATTTCTTATTGAACAATAATATTCCATAACATGAATATACCATAACTTATTCAGCCATTCTCCAACTGAGGGTTATCCATTCATTTTCCAGTTTCTTGTCACTACAAAAAGGGCTGCAACCAATATTTTTGCACATGTGGGTCCATTTCTGAAGGAGAGTAATTTTAAAATATTTACTGAGGGTGCTTAATTGGGAAAGAGTAAATTTATTGGCATTTAGTAGTTTTTTAAAGATTGTGAATAGAATTTATTAGATAATAATACAAAGATTATGCTCAGTCTCAGAAAAAGTTAAAACTAAAATAGATTTAATCAAAAAGAAAAAAAATAGGGAAAGTACACAATATGTCAGCCATTTTTATATTGTTTTAGACTATTTAAAATAATGGACAGTATAAGGTTGGTATATTACTATGGTATAGGAAAAGATAAATCAGATAACAGAAAAATATAGACTTATAAAATGAAAAAATATTGGACTTATGCCTTTGTTTTATTTAACTGAGGCAATGTGGTTAAATGACTTATCCAGTGTCATGGAATTAGAAAGTATTAAGTGTCTATGGTTAGATTTGAATGTAGATCCTCTTAACTTCAGTGCTGGTATTCTATCTATTCTAATTTCTTTTTTTTAAAGCTTTTTGTTTTCAAAACATATGCATGGATAATTTTCAACAATGACCCTTGCATAGCCTTGTGTTTCAGCTTTTCTTTTCCTTCCCCCTACTTGCTCCCCTAGACAGCAAGCAATCTAATATATGTTATACATGTTAAATATGTTAAATTCAATATTTATACAATTCTCTTGCTGCACAACAAAAATCAGATCAAAAGGGGAAAATATGAGTAAGGAAACTAAGTATAAGTGAACAACAACAAAAAAAGTGAGAATGTTATGTTGTTATCCATATTCAGTTTTCACAGTCATCTCTCTGGATTTAGACAGCTTTCTTCATCACAAGATCATTGGAATTGGCCTCAATCATCTCATTGTTGGAAAGAGTCTATCTGAGCTCCTCCCACCTTCCCTTAATTAAAACCAGATAATGCCTCTGAATTGGTTTTAAAGTAACAGAACTCACAAATATTTGGATTACAATACATTTCCAGAAGAAAATGCTTTGGAAGAACATCAGAAAAAGGTCTGTTTCAATTGGGCAGGGAGAGAGTCTGTCAGATTCAGCCCAAGGAGCACAGGATGAAGGGGAAAGAAGGGAGAGAAGGAAGTTGGGAGTTGTGGTATCTGTGCACTACTACAAGGCTCTTAGCATTCCAGGTCAGTGGATGAGTAGATTAAGCTATAAGACATCCAAGGCAAATACAAAAAGTAAATATGAGCCTCTGAACCCCAGAACTTCAGAAAAAAAAAAAAAACTTGGCCACAAATACCCAGTACCAGAAGTCAGATCACAGCACTAGGCCCAGGGCAAACTAAAGCAGCTGTTCCCCCTTTGCCTTAGTAGTATACCTTCACCTTTTTAAAAAAATGAGCAAAACAAGCAATAACTTTTATGGAAAAGAGACAAACAGACCTCAAACTCTGAGGATCCTAAAGGCATATCCCTGACAGATGAAGCCCGAGTGATATGAGTTGGTTCCCATTTCACAAGGCTCTCTTGAAAAAAATTGAAAAGGATCTTAAAAGAGTTAGAGGAAAATGGGAAAAGGAAATGAGAACTTTTCAAGAGAGTATGGAAAAGGAAAAACAGAAATTATTTGAAGAAAACTTCATAAAGATAAGAGTTGATGAAATGGGAAAAAGCATATAACTCCTTATAAAACAGATTTTACAAAATGAAAAAGCATATAACTCCTTACAAAATAGATAAAAAAGAAACCAATTCATTGAAAAGCAGAATTTGTGAAATGGAAGAAAAATATATAATGGACAAACACCTCATTTAAAAGTTTAATTGGCCAAATATAAAGGAAATGAAGCTAACTGAAGAAAATAACTCACTAACAATTAGAAGTGAACAAGTAGAAGTGAATGACTCAATGAGACTTCAAAAATCAGTTGAACAAAACCAAAAAAATGGAAAAAAAATCGAAGAGAAAAAAAGGTAAAATACCTCTTTGGAAAAACAAATGACCTTTAAAATAGATCTAGACGAGAGAACATAAGAATTATTAGACTTGCTGAAAACCATGATGAAAAAAGAGCCTAGATATCATTTTTCAGTAAATCATTAAGGAAAACTGCCCAGATGTCTTAGAATTAGAGGGTAAAATAGCCATTAAATGAATTCAATGATCACCTTTGAAAGAGACCCCAAAATGAAAACTTCAAGGAACATTGTAATTAAAATGCACAATTACCAAATCAAGGAGAAAATATTGCAATCAGCCAGAAGGAAACAATTCAAATACAGAGGAGCCACAATCAGGATTATTCAGGACCTAGCAAGCTTCTACTTTAGAAGATTGAAGGGCATGGAATCTGATATTCCAAAAGGCAAAGAAATGTGTATTGCAGCCAATAATCAACTATCCCACAAAAGTGAGCATCATATTTCAGGTAAAAAGATAGACATTCAGTGAAACAGGTGAATTTCATCTACTTCTGATGAAAAGTCCAGAGCTGAACAAAAAATCTGATCTTCCAACACAGACGCAAGAGAAACATGAAAAGGAAACAATATGTTTAACTCTTGTGATCTGTATCTCTGTTAAGGGTATACTTAGAGAATGCAGATAAACTTTGTTTTTTTTTAAACAATTTAAACAAAGTTTAAACAATTAAATGATTTAAAAAAGTATCTAAAGGATGAAAGGTGATTCTACTAGAAGAAGAAGAAATGAAGTCAAAATGGGGTAAATTATATCTCATGAGAAGGCAAAAAGATCTATTGCAATTGAGGAAAAGAGGGGAAGGGAATGATCATAATCTTTATCTTACTCTCATCAAATTTGGCTCAAAGAGAGAATATCAGACACATTTACCTTCACAGGGAAGTTTATGTCACCCTATAGGGAAGCAGAAAGGAAGGGAGAAGGCTAATAGAAGGGAGAGGAAGTAGAAGGAGAAAGGTATAAGAAAGGGGGAGGTTCTGCAAGAGGGGAGGGATGTTTGAGATAGGATTTGATTAATAATAAAATACTGGGGAGGAGTTAAAGGGGGAAACTGAAAAAAAAAAGTATAACTGGAGTAAACAAGATGGCAAGAAAAACAGTTAGTAATTTTATCTGTGAATGTGAATGAGATGAACTCTCCCATAAAACAGAAACAGATAGCAGACTGAATTAAAAGAAAGAAACCTACATTTTATTGTTTACAACAAATACATTTAAATCAGAGTGATACATTTAGAGAAAGGTAAATGACTGGAGCAGAATCCATTATTCTGGAGCTGAGGTAAAAAGAAAAAAAAAATCAGGGGTAGCATTACCAATCTTAGATCAAGCAAAAGCAAAAATAGATATAATTAAAAGAAATAAGGAAGGAAACTACATCCATAGATAATGAAGTAATAACAATATTAAGTATATATGCACTAAATGCTGGATCATCCAAATTCCTAGAGGAGAAATTAGGAAACTTGCAAGAAGAATTAGACAGTAAAACAATATTAGCGGGGGATCTCAATCTTGCTCTCTCAGAACTAGATAAATCAGATCATAAAATAAATAAGGAAGAAGTTAAGGAGGTAAATATAATCCTAGAAAAGTTAGGAAAGATAAACTTTGGAGAAAATTGAATTTGAACAGAAAAAATGTGTACTTTTTCTCAGTAGTATATAACATCTATAGTAAAATTGACCATGTATAAATGCATAAAACCATCAAAATCAAATGAATAAAGGCAAATAGTAAATGTATTTTTTTCAGATCATGATGCAATAAAAATTACATGCAATAAAAGGACAGAATGAAATAAACCAAAAGTTAATAGGGAATTAAATTATCTAATTCTAAAGAATGAGTGAGTGAAATAGCAATTAATAGGCACAATCAATAATTTCATCCAAGAGACTCACAATAATGAGATAACATAGCAAAATTTGTGGGATGGAGCCAAAACAGTTATTAGAGGAAGTTTTATATTGCTAGATGCTTACTTACATAAAATACAGAATGAGAAGGTCAATTAATTGGGCTCTCAAGTAAAAAAAAAAAAAAGCTAGAAAAATAATAAATTAAAAACTCCCAATTAAATACCAAATTTGAAATTCTGTTAATAGTAGGGGAGATTAATAAAATTGAAAGGAAGAAAACTATTGAATTAATAAATAAAACTAAGAACTGGTTTTATGCAAAAAAACAAAATTGATAAACTTTAATGAATTTTATTAGAAAATTGAAAGAAGAAAATCAAATTGTTCTCAAAAATGAAAAAGTGAACTTTTCACCAATGGAGAGGAAATTAGAATATTAATTAGGAGTTATTTTGAGTAACTATATGCCAATAAATTTGATATTCTAAGTGAAATAGAGGAATACCTACAAAGATATAAATGGCCCAGATTAAGAGAAGAGGAAATAAATTACTTAAATAGCCTCATTTTAGAAAAAAAAAATAAATAGAAAAAGCTATTAATCAGCTCCCAAAGGAAAAAAAAATCTCCAGGGCCAGATAGATTTACAAGTGAATTCTACCAAATATTTAAAGAGCAATTTATTCCAAATCTATGTACACTATTTGAAAAAAATAGGGAAAGAAGGAATCCTACTAAATTCCTTTTATGACACAGATACTGATACTGAAACCAGCTACAGTCAAAACAGGGAAAGAAAATTGTAGAACAATACATATTGATGAAAAAAATCTTAAATAAAATTTTAGCAAAAAGATTACAGAGGATAATCTCCAAAATTATACACCATGATCAAGTAGGATTCATACCAGGAATGCAGGGGGTTTCAATAATGGGGAAACTATTAGCATAATTGTCTATATCAATAACTAAATTAACAAAAATCATATGATCACCTCAATAAATGCAGAAAAAAGCATTTCACAAAACCCAACACCCATTCCTATTAAAAAAAAAACAAAAAAACAAAACAAAACAAAAAAACCCTCTGTAGAGTATAGCAATAAATGGAGTCGTCCTTAAAATAACCAGTAGCCTCTATTTAAAATCATCAGCAAGGATTGTATGTAATGGGGACAAAATTGAACCATTCCAAAAGATCAAAGGTGAAATAAGGTTACCCGCTATCCCATTACTATTTAATATTGTATTAAAATTTTTCACTTTGGCAATGAGAAAGAAAAAGAGATTAAAAGAATTAAAATAGGTAATGAGGAAATCAAATTATCACTCTTTGCAGATGATATGATGGTATATACTTAAAGAATCCTAGAGAATCAATTAAAAAACAAAAAACAATTCACAACTTTAGTGAACTTGCAAGATACAAAGTCAGTGTCACAAAAAGCATCAGCATTTTTATATATTTCCAACAAAATCCAGCAATAAGAGATAAAAAGACAAATTCTATTAAAAATGAATGTTGATAAAATAAAATATTTGGGAGCCTATCTCCCAAGGAAAAATCTGTAACTATATGAATAGAACTACAGAATACTTTCCTCAAAATTAAATGCAGATCAAATCACTTTGAAAAGTATCAAGAGCTCATGGGAGGACAAGCAAGTATAATAAAAATGACAATACTACCTAAATCAATTTATTATTTAATGCCATACCAATCAAGTTCCCAAGAAATTATTTTACAGACCTAAAAAAAATAATACAATGTTCATCTGGTAGAACAAAAGGTTAAGAATTTCAAGGGAATTCATGAAATATGTAAATGAAGGTGTCCTAGCTGTGCCAGACCTAAAATTATATTATAAACCAGAGGTCATCAAAACTATTTAGTACTGTCTAAGAAACAAATTAGTTGATCAGTGGAGTAAGTTACATTCATAGGGAAAAAATAGTCAATAAAATTAGCAATCTAGTGTTTGACAAATCCAAAGATCCCAGTTTTGGGGATAAGAACTCACTATGTGGGGAAGATCCAAGATGGCAGAGATGACAAACATTTCTCTATGACCTTCTTTACAACCCTCACAATAATAACAAAATTCAACCTCTCAATTAGCTCTGGACAGGCAGAACCCACAAATATTGGGAGTGCAACAAATTATCAGCAGAAGATAATTTGAAAGAATGCCAAAAAAGTTCTATTTCAATTGGAAACAGGAGGGAGGGAGGCAGGGCAACCAGTACAAATGCCAGCACAGACAGCTCAGAGTTCTGGAGAATTTACCAAAGGAAACAGACCAGAAAAGGTATGTTTCAATCAGAAACAGGAGAGCAGCAGCAAAGCACAAACAACTGACCACAAATGCCAGCATAGATAGAGAAGAGCCCTGGGGCAGAGCAGTCTCGGTGTGACAGTGCAACTTCTGCAGGACAGAGAGTTGGTGGGAGGAAGTGGATCAGAGAAGTTTAATCAGATGCAGGAGAGAGACAGCAAGACCTGGGCAGCTGATGACAAATGTCAGCACAGATAGCTCAGAGTCCTGGAGCATTGCAGTCTCAGAGTGGCTGAGCATACTCCAATCACAAGCACCAGGGCAGACAGCATAGATCCCTGGGGAACTGTTGAAGACTCCACGTGGTAGAGCCAGCACAAAGAGTGAATCAGCACTGACCCAGAGCAGCTGCAGTTGCTTGAAAAATCTCTCCTGACCTAATGGCCGACCTTAACTTAACTTTTAAAAAATGACTAAAAAAGTAAACATGACTCTAACAATTGACAGCTTTTATGGGAAAAGAGAACAACAGATTTCAAAGCTGGAGAGAATAAAGGAAGATTGTCTCCAGATAAAGGTCCAAAGGTGGAATAACCTGGTCCCCATCACACAAGGCTCTTCTAGAAGAACTTAAAAAGAATCTTAAAAGAGAAGTAGAAGAAAAACAAGAAAAGGAAATGAAAGCCTTGCAAGAGAGTTTGGAAAAGGCAACACAAAATAAACATAAGTGAAATGGAAAAAGCATCTAACTCATTAAAAGATAGATTTGATAAACTTGAAAAAGAAAGCAACTCCCCAGAAAAACAGAATTTGTGAAACAGAAAAAGAAAATAATTTCTTAAAAAACAAAATTTGTGAAATGGAAAAAAAATTCCTTAACAATTTGTGAAATGGGGAAAAAATTCTATAGAACAGAACAACTCATTCAAAAATTCAATTGGTAAATGGTCACAGGATATGAACAGACAATTTTTGGTTGACAACATTGAAACTATTTCTACCCATATAAAAAGATGTTCCAAATCATTGTTGATCAGAGAAATTCAAATTGAGACAACTCTGAGATACTACTACACACCTGTCAGACTGGCTAAAATGACAGGAAAAGATAATGATGAATGTTGGAGGGGATGCTGGAAAACTGGGACACCAATGCATTGTTTGTGGAGTTGTGAACAGATTTCTGGAGGACAATTTGGAACAATACTCAAAAAGTTATCAAACTGTGTTGATCCAGCAGTGTTACTCCTGGGCTTATATCCCAAAGAGATATTAAAAAAAGAAAAGGGACCCATGTGTGCTAAAATGTTTGTGGCAGTCCTTTTCATAGTGACTAGAAACTGGAAATTAAAGGGATGCCCATCAATTGGAGAAGGGCTGAATAAATTGTGCTATATGAATGTTATGGAATATTGTTTTTTCTATAAGAAATGACCAGTAGGATAAATACAGGGATGCTTGGAGAGACATGCATGAACTGATGCTAAGCAGAACCAGGAGATCATTATACAGTTCAACAACAGTACTATATGAGGTTCAATTCTGATGGACATGGTTCTCTTCATCAATGAGAGGATCCAAATCAATTTGACTTGATCTGTAATGAACAGAACCAGCTATACCCAGAGAAAGGACACTGGGAAATAAGCATAGACCACAGCATAACATTCCCACTCTTTCTGTTATTGTTTGCATTTTTGTTTTTTTCATCTCAGGTTATTTTTACCTTCTTTCTAAATCCGATCTTCCTTGTGCAACAAGAAAACTGTATAATATGGAAACATATATTGTATTTAACATATGCTTTAACATATTTAACATGTATGGGACTACCTGTCATCTAGGGGAGGGGATGTAGGAAAGGTAGGAAAAAGTTGAAAAAGAAGTTCTTGCAAGGATCAGTGAGGAAAATTGCCCATGCATATGTTTTGTATATAAAAAAACATAATAAAAAATAAAAATACAAAAATGCAAAAATTCAATTGGACAAACACAAAAAGAAGTTAAAAAGTAAATGAAGAAAATCACACACTGAAATTCAGAATTGAACAAATGGAAATGAATGACTCAATAAGGCAACAAGATTCAGTCAAGCAAAAAAAAAAAAAAAAAGGAAAAAATTTAAAAAAATGTAAATTACCTAATGGGGGAAAGCATCCAATCTGAAAAATAGATCTAGGAGAGACAATCTAAGGATTATTGGACTCCTTAAAAACATGATGAAAAAAAGAGTCTAAACATTATTTTTCAGGAAATCATCAAAGAGAACTCCCCAGATATCATGGAAACAGATGACAAATGTCTAAAATAGACATTGAAAAAATTCATCAATCACCTATAGAAAAAGATCCCAAAATTAAAATTCCAAGACATATTGTGGCTAAATTCCAGAACTATCAGACCAAGGTAAAAAATACTATAAGCAGCCAGGAAAAAAAATTCAAATTCTGAGGAGCCACTAAAAAAAGATCACTCAGGATCTAGCAGCTTCTACATTAAAGGATCAGAGGGGCTGGAATCTGATATTCCAAAAGGCAAAGGAACTTGGTATGCAGCCAAGAATAACTTACCCAGCCAAACTAAGCATTTACTTCCAAGGAAGAAAATGGACATTCAAGAGGTAAATTCCATTTAATTCTGATCAAAAAACAAAACAAAACAAAAAAACCAGAGCTAAACAAAAAGTTTGAACTCCAAATATTGGACTCAAGAGAAGCATAAAAAGGTAAAAAAGAACTCTTGAAAATAGTAGTTCTGTTATGAGTATAAAGAGTACATGTATAATTTGGTTTACTATTATAATATAAAAAAGGATTCAGAGGTAGAAGGGAAATTTTACCAGATAAAGGGAAAACTGGAGGTACTACATCTCACAAAGAGACAAAGGAATCTTATTATATCTAAAGGAAAGAAGGGAGAGGGATGATCACAGTGTAAATCTTACTCTCATCAGAATTGGTTCAAAGAGAAAATATTAGAAATATTTAGTTTACAGAGAAACTTCTCCCACCTCACTGAAAAGTGGGAAAGGAAAAGATAAAAGGGAAGGGGGCAAATAAATAGAAGGGAATACAGAAATTGAAAGGAAAAGTTTAAGGAAAGGGGAAGGACTCTAAGGGGGAGGGAGGGAACCTAAAGAGAGGACTGTGTGAGGCAAGTTGTGATCATAACTTTAATACTGGGGAGGGAATAAGGGGGAAATGAAAGAGAAAAGCATAATCTGGGGTTGACAAGATGGCAGGATATACAGAATTAATAATCTTAACCATAAATATGAATGGAGTAAACTCTCCCATAGAGCAGAGGAGGATTGCAGACTGGATTAAAAGCTGGAATTCCACAAAATGTTGTTTAAAAGAAACACACTTGAAGCTGGGCAATACATATAAAGTAAAGATAGAAGATTGGAGCAGAATCTACTATGCTTCAATTGAAGTCTAAAAAGCAGGGGCTTCTGGCCAAGATGGCGGAGAGGAGGCACACAGCTATGTAAGCTCCACGTTTTCTCTCAGAATTCATTTCATGACACCCTCTGAATTAATACTTGACTGAAAAAAAAACCGACAAATAATTACCAAGAGAAGATATTCTTTAAATTCGCCAGGAAAGGTCTGTTTTTTCTCAAGAGTGGGGACGGTTTTAGATTGGGTGCAGGCTGAGAGCAGGCAGTGGCAATGAGAGCACAGGAAGCAGCTCACAGCTGAGCAGACAGGAGAGGGGTGGGGTGTGATCTCAGCCGTCTCTACGGGGAGAGCTTTGCTACAGGATTGGATACTTTGCCCTGGCAGCAAGTCAGTAGCCCAGCAGAGAAGCTAAAAACAGCAGGGGTGAAGAATACAACCCCAAACAGCTGGAGTCTCTCGGGCCCTGGCCATCCCTCCCCCACAGTGTCTCAGCACCCTCTCAGAGTCTGAGTGCAGGTGCAGCACAGCCATTGCTGTCCTGTTAGGGCCTTGCTGCTGCCCTCTACAGTCTGTAGAGGAAGCTCAGTAACACAACCCAGCCCCTCTCCCCAAAAAAGCAGATTCCATTTTGTTTTGTTTTTTTCTTTTTTTCATTGCTAGTTTGTCTTTGATTCTTTGCTGACAAAATGAGCAAAAAATTGAAAAGGACCTTAACCACTGACAGCTTCTATATGGATAGAGAGCCGACTCTAAAGCCTGAGGAGACTAAAAGCAGACTATCTTTAGGTGAATCCCCAAAGGAGAAGATCATCTGTTCCTCAGCACAGATGAATCTCATAGAAGAAATTAAAAAGGCTCTCACAAGAGAGCTAGAAGAAAAATGGGAAACGGAGAGGGAGACTAGGGAAGAGAGTCTGGAGAAAACATCCCACTCATTTAAAGACAGAGTGGATAAAGAAATCAAATCCTTGAAAAATAGGATTAGTGAACTGGAAACAGAAAATAGTTCTCTAAAAAATAAAATTGGAGAAATGAAAATAAATTCCATAGAACAAAACAATTCAATTGGACAATTAGAAAAAGATATTAAAAAAGTGAGTGAAGACTTCATTGAAAATTAGAATCTAACAAATGGCATTGAATGACTCGAAGAGACAACAAGAATCAGTCAAGCAAAACAAAAAACAAAAAACAAACAAACAAAAAAAAAAAAAACCAAACAAATAAAATGTGAAATACCGTCTTGGGAAAACAACAGACCTGGAAAATACATCTAGGAGAGACAATCTGAGAATTCTTGGACTCCCATACAAATATGATGAAAAAAAGAGCCTGATCACTATTTTCCAGGAAATTATCAAAGTGAACTGCCCAGAAGTCATAAAAGCAGAGGATAAAATAGACATTGAAAGAATTCATCGATCACCTACTGAAAGGGATCCTAAAATCAAAACACCAAGAAATATAGTAGCCAAATTCCAGAACCCTCAGATAAATGAAAAAATACTGCAAGCAGCTAGAAAAACCCAATTCAAATATAGAGGAGCCACAATAAGGATCACCCAGGATCTAGCAGCATCCACATTAAAAGATCGAAGGGCATGGAATATGATATTCCAAAAGGCTAAGGAACTTGGTATGCAACCAAAAATAACTTACCCAGCCACAATGAGCATCATTTTCCAGGGAAGAAGATGGTCATTCAACGAAATAAGTGAATTTCATTTATTTTTGATGAAAAAACCAGAACTTAAAAAAAAAAAAGTTTGATCTACAAATATAAAACTCAAGAGAAACCTAAAAAGGTAAAAAGAAATCTTGGGAAGTATATTTCTCCTATAAAGATGTATAAAAAATGCATGTATACCTTGTTCTAGAAACTGGAGGTGGAAAGGACATTGTACCAGAAAAAGGATAAAGTGGAGGTACTACATCTCACGAAGAGGCAAAGGAAACCTATTATATCTGAGAGAAAGAATGGAGGGGGATGAATATAGTGGGTATCTTACTGCCATCAGATTTGGCTTTAAGAGAAAAAATTTAGACATATTCAATTTATGGTGAAACTTCTTCCACCTCATTGAAAAGAGAAAAGGGAAAAGTGAAAAGGGAAGGAATAAGCTAAGTGGAAGGGAATACAGAAACTGTGAGGGAAAAGAGTAAGTTAGGGGGAGGAACTCCAAGGCGGGAGAAGGGATACTAAAAAGGGAGGGCTGTGAGAAGCAAGTGGTGCTCACAAGTTTAATACTGGGAAAGGGGGTAAGGGAGAAAGAAGGAAGAAAAACATAAACAGGGGTTAACAAGATGGCAAGTAATACAGAATTGGTCATTTTAACCATAAATGTGAACGGGGTAAACTCCCCCATAACGAGGAAGTGGTTAGCAGAATGGATTAAACACCAGAATCCTACAATATGTTGTTTACCGAAAACACACCTGAAGCAGGGAGATACATGCAGAGCAAAGGGAAAAGGTTGGAGCAGAATCTACTATGTTTCAGGTGAAGTCAAAAAAGCAGGGGTAGCCATTCTGATCTCAGATCAAGCAAAAGAAAAAATTGATCTAATTAAAAGAGATAAGGAAGGGCACTATATCTTGCTAAAGGGTAGTATAGATAATGAAGCAATATCAAGTGGTGTAGCATCTAAATTCTTAAAAGAGAAATTAAGAGAGCTATAAGAAAAAATAGACAGCAAAACTATAATAGTGGGAGATCTCAACCTTGCACTCTCAGAATTAGATAAATCAAACCACAAAATAAATAAGAAAGAAGTCAAATAGGTAAATAGAATACTAGACAAGTTAGATATGATAGATCTCTGAAGAAAACAAAATGGAGACAGAAAGGAGTACACTTTCTTTTCAGCAGTTCATGGAACCTATACAAAAATTGACCATATATTAGGACATAAAAACTTCAAACTCAAATGCAGTAAGGCAGTAATAGTAAATATATCCTTTTCAGACCATAATGCAATGAAAATTACATTCAACAAAAAGCCAGGGGAAAATAGACCAAAAAATAGTTGGAAACTAAATAATCTCATACTAAAGAATGATTGGATGAAACAGCAAATCATAGACATAATTAACAACTTCACCCAAGAAAATGACAATAATGAGATATCATACCAAAATGTGTGGGATGCAGCCAAAGTGGTAACAAGGGGAAATTTCATATCACTAGAGGGCTACTTGCATGAAATAGAGAAAGAGAAGGTCAATGAATTGGACTTGCAACTAAAAATGCTAGGAAAGGAATAAATTAAAAACCCCTGTCAAACATAAATTTGAAATTCTAAAAATAAAAAAAGAGATCAATAAAATTGAAAGCAAAAAAAAAAAAACTATTTAATTAATTAATAAAAATTAAGAGTTGGTTCTATGAAAAAAACAACAAAATAGACAAACCCTTAGTAAATCTGATTAAAAAAAGGAAAGAGGAAAATCAAATTGTTAGTCTTAAAAATAAAAAAGGAGAACTCACCACTAACACAGAGTAAATTAGAGCAATAATTAGGAGTTACTTCACCCAACTTTATGCCGATAAATTCGACAACTTAAATGAAATGGAAGAATACCTTCAATACCAAAATAAAGTGAAAATATGATTTGTGCATAAATGATGGTACCATAACCAAACTAGGAAAACCCAGCATAATTTATGCATTATATCTCTAGAGATGGGAGGAATTTATGTCTAAATAAGAACTAAAGAACATTATGATATACAAAATGGGCAACTTTGATAACATTAAATTTAAAAGTTTTTGCACAAAAGATTAAAAGGGAAGTACAAAACTGGAAAAACATCTTTACAGTCACTTTTCTTGATAAGAACCTCATATGTAAAATATAAAAAGAACTGTGTCAGATTTATCACAATGTGTCATTTCCCAATTTGTAAATTTTCAAACGATATGAACAAACAATTTTCACATAATGAAATTAAAGCAATCTATAATTATATAAAAATGCTCAAAATCACTATTGATTAGAGAAATTCAAATTAAAACAAATCTGAGGTACCATCTCATACCTTTCAGATTGACTTAAATGAATGGAAAAGATAAAGATAAATGTAGGGACTATTGGAAAATTGGTACACTAATGCATTGTTGGCAGAGTTGTGAAACAATCCAACCATATTAGAAAGCAATTTGGAACTGTGCCTAAAGGGCTATAAAACTGTCCATACCCTTTGACCTAGCAGTGTTATTACTGGGTCTATAGCCCAAGGAAATCATAAATGAAGGAAAATGACCTACTTGTGCAAAAATGTTTGTAACAGTTCTTTTTCTGGTGACAATTAATTGGAGAAACAATAGATGCCCATCAGTTTGGGAATGGCTGAAGAAGTTGTGGCATATGAAGATAATAAAATAGTATTTTTCTATATAAAATGATGAACAAGCTGATTTTAGAAAGGCCTGGAAAGAATTATCCAAAATGATTCTCAGCCAAACAAGCAGAACCAGGAATAAAATTTTACACAATAACTACAATATTGTATGATAATCAATTATGAAAGACTTGGTTCTTGCCTGTGGTTCAGTGATCCAAAGGAATCCAAAACAGAATATGCTATCTGCCTTCAGTACAAGAACTAAGGCATTTTAATGTAAATTAACACAAGCTATGTTCCTTTTTTATTTCTGTTTTTTATCTTTCCCATGGTTTTTCCCTTTTGGTCTGATTTTCCCCTTCCAACGTGATTCACAAAGCAATGTGTAGTAAAATAAACAAATCTACTAGAATAAATAAATAAGTAATAGAAGAGCTGTACACACAAAATGTAACCAAATTGTAATGATATTTCTCTCACAACTTCATCAAAAATAAAATGAGTTCAATGTGGAATATTTTTTTTTCAAATTATGCAGCCATTTGCCCTTATTTTTTCTTTCTCTATGTCTTCAGAAATTCAATTCTCAAAGATCACGATGTCTCCCAGAATGTTTTCTCTTGAAAAAAGAAAAAAAAAGGCTCATAATTTTCTTCCCCAAAACCTTTGAAATATTTTCCCATATATCCAAAGTGAACAATAAACTTAACTTTCTTCTCTTTCATGAAATTTTGAAACTTGAAACAGCATTTCTACAAGTCACAGTTTTCTCACAAGTTCTGAGAAATTTTGGAATCCTTCAAAAGAGAAAGAGTTCCAGTATATATTAGGAAATTTGAGTTATAATAATGTCAGACATCTTCCTGAGATTTGTGATCCTCATTAAATTCATCATTTTATTCATGCAGTCTGTCCAATACTTTGATAATAATATAATGGGTTTCTTTTTTAAAAAAAATATTGCTACTCATTGATATTATTCATGATATTTTTATTTCTTTTTTGGATTTTCTCTGATACAACCTTAATAGAAAAAAAAAGTTTTTTTTTACTACTTAATTTGTCTATTTTAGTAATTCAGAATAAGTTATACCTTTTAGATCCATGTTCCATTAAAAATAAAAAAAAAATTAAATCTTTGATCTAAATCTATTATCTGGGATCAGATTAAGAAAAGTCCTTCCATTCTTATCGTGTTCTTAATGTTTTGAGCATAAATAATCTACATGATAAAGTAGATAAAGGACTAGTTATAAGGTCAGGAAAATATGGGTTCTAGTCCTCCCTGAAACACATATTAGTAATGTGACCACAGTGAAGTAACTAAACTCTTACTAGGTTGGACAGATTTCTAATGCTATAAAAAGTAGGAAAGGTAGGTTTTGATACTTAGTTGTAAGAGCCAAATTTCTTTCTATTTTTCCATGGTTCCATTTGGAATCAAGCATTTATATGTACATTATCAATTGATTATTTATGATATCTAAATAAGAAGACTATCCTCTGGTAAATGTGACATGCTTCACATTGACATGCTTAGTAGCATAGTGATAAAAATTTATATTGACAGTGTAATTTGTGACAAGCACTGAGTCAAAAAACTTTTCCTATCTATTAATTCTGACTTTAAAAGAGAATGGCCTTTACTTGTCCTCACACATGTTTTTTATTTTTTATCTTTATTTTGCTACAATGGACTTTATTCAATCAGTACTATTGTTTCTTTTTCAAAGATGTCAGTTAAACAAGTCAGCTTGTAAGGGTAGAGTGAAAGAATTTTCATTTCTTAACATTATTTTATGTCATTTCTAACATCAGGCAAAACTCTCTGTATGACTTCCCCATACTTTTTGACATTCACCTTCAATGACTAAAACAAAAGCTACTTAAACATTTACATAAGGACATTTTCTTTGACTCTTGCTCTTACTTTTCCTTTCCAACTTTGAAAAAAAGTTGTGGAACAGTTTTTAGTATTAGCTCTGTCCCACTGTCTTAGCTGAATACAGCAATAGCTAGTTGAATTCTAGAGCATAGTTCAAATACTCATAGATTCTCATAATTAACTTTTTTCAAATTCAACAAATACTGAATAGTAAAGCTCATTGTTTCACCAGTTTCTAAAACTTGGGTATTATGTCATTACATTATATAGCTCACTCATATATTATTTTCCGTCAATATGATAGAAAGGAACACACTGGTTTGGCTAAGGAAAAAAATAATGAAATATTTTATGCTTTATATTATTTTTGAATTCTATACTTTCTTCCTTCTTTTCTTATAGTTTACCTCCTTGGAATTCTCCAAAATAGATGAAAACAAGACAACACAGTGTGGTCAGAAGTCTATTAGACTCTAGGAATATAACTTAAAACCTTAATAGGGAAACAAGTGGCACAGACACTTATTATTTGATTGTTAATAGGCAGATCACTCAATTACTCTAATTGTAAGTTTCCTTGTCACTAAGATCTAACAGCCAGGATAAAAAATAAAAATGAAATAACCCTAACTTCAAGGATCATATGTCCTAATAACAGCAGCAACAAAAGGAAAATGCTTTAAAAATCCTTCAAGAGCTATCAGAGAATGCTTTACATTTGATCAGTGATTACTCATCTATGGTCACACACATGTATATGAGAATACAAATACACACATCCAATGTTGGAAGGAACTTCAGTGGTTTTGTACTTTAGTTTGTACATGAAATAAAAACCTCTACAGTATTTTTGAAATTTCATCATTTAGTCTCTCCTTGAAGACTTCCAAATAAGAGGAGCTTGCTGCTTCATGATATAGTTCATTTTACTGTTGAAAAACTTTTTTTTTTAATGTCCATAGGACTTCCTTTGGAAAAATGTATGGCCTTCCTTATGGTACAAAAACTAGAGAATTAATGTTTTGCTTTGTTTTTCCCCACAACCAAGTGATTGAGTGAGTGGTGACATATAACTAATGAAGCTATTCCTATGACTGTTTTGCCATTTGCCTCATTTATAATCTGATCAACTGACTTCAAAAGCATATTCTCTTAACAAAGAAATTATTTTTCTGTGACATTGAGCATTTCATTTTGTTCATTGTTAACATATACATAGTAAAATCTGTTTTATCATTATTTATCTATTTTTCTCTTTCCAGTACACATAGATAAGATCTATTTACCGTTTCTCTATATCTCTCTTCCTCACTTGTTACATTTATCTCTACGTTATTTCATTTCTACTTACATTATCGCTTGTCATTTTCTACAACTTGCACATACCTTATAATTCTCTAAAATATTTTTGTGTTTACTTCATTTGTACATTTTAGACTTCCTTAACTTTGTGTTCTGAGTAAGCAATCTCACTACATGGTTAAGGAGAGGAAACAATATTATGAGTCTTTTCAAAATTGATTCCCTTTTTAAGCCATCTTAATATGTTTTTTTCTATATTTCTTTAATATTTGCATGTTTGAAAAGAATAGAAAAATAGTCTAAAGACTTTGAGGTTTTGGACACAATGTTCTAGATAAACAGTAGATATTGTTGTGCCTCACTAAAATAAAATTAGCTTATATTGTGAAGAGACACATGCCAAACTTTTTACCTATTTGGAGGTTTATTGAAGTGATATAATTTAGTAATATTAAAATTCCTTTATATTTACTACTTTATTATTTTAATATTATGTCAAAATTGATTTTTGCACATTTGTATTATATGCTACTTCAAGTCAAAAGACTGTTAATAGGGGCAACCTGTATTTTTATCCATTTCACTTAAATTATCAGATTAATTGGCATATAGTTGGTCAAAATAGCTTCTAATTTTTGCTTTAATTTCATTTTCATTGGTGGTACATTTAATCTTTTCATTTTTTGATGCTGGCAATTTGATTTTCTTCTTCCATTTTTCTAATCAAATTAACTAAATGTTTATATATTTTGTTGTGTTTTTCATAAAACCAACTCTTAGGTGTGTTTATTAATTCAATAGTTTTCTTACTTTGAATTTTATTAATCTCTTCTTTTATTTTCAGAATTTTAAATCTGGCATTTAATTGAGGGTTTTTAATTTTTTCTAGTTTGTTTTAGTTGTATGCCCAATTCATCAGTCTTCTCTTTCTCTATTTTATTCAAGTAAGTATCTAAACATATAAAATTTCCCCCAAGAGGCTGCATTCCATAAATTTTGGTATGTTTTCTCATCTTTGTCATTCTTTTAGATGGCTTTATCTATTGTGCCTATGATTTGTTTTTCCAACAATTGTTTAAAGATTAGACTATTTAGTTTCCAATTGATTTTTGTTCTATTTTCCCTTGATGCTTTATTATATGTAATTTTATTGCAACATAATCTGAAAAAAAAAGATACATTTACTGTTTCCTCCTTTCTGTATTTGATATTGAGGTTTTTATACCCCAATACACGGTCAATTTTGTTTAATTTCCAGATACCACTGAGAAAAAAGTATATTCTTTTCTCCTAGTTCAATTTTTTTTCAAATTATATCATACCTAACTTTTCTAAAATTGTATTTACCTCCTTAACTTTTTTTCTTGTTTATTTCATGGTTTGATTTATTGGGTTCTGATAAAGTGAGGTTGAGATCCCCCAATAGTATAGTTCTACTGTCTATTTCTTTTTGCAGCTCTCAAATCTTCTCTGGGAGTTTGGATGATATACCACTTGATTAGCATATATGTTTAGTATTGATATTACTTAGTTATCTATGGTGCCCTTTAGCAGAATGTAGTTTCCTTACTTATCTCTATTAATTAAATCTATTTTTGCTTTTGCTTGATCTGAGATCAAGATGCTACTCATCTTTTTTTTTTTAACTTCAGGTTAAGCATGATAGATGCTTTTCCAGACTTTTACTGTTATTTTGCATGTATCTCTCTGCTTCAATTGTGTTTCTTGTAAACAACATTTTATAGGATGCTGGTTTTTAACCCACTGTGATGCACTTCCATTTTATGATAGACTTCATTCTATTTACATTCACAATTAAACTAACTAACTTTATTTCCCACAACCCTATTTTCCCCAGCTTATTATTTTATCTTTCCCCTCATCCTTTGCCTCCTCACAAGTGCTTTGCTTTTGACCACCATCTTCCTCAATCTGCCCTTTACCTTTTCAGCTCCCACCTCTTTTGTATCCCTTTCCCTTCTACTTTTATTCTTCCTTCTATTAGCCTCCTTCTTTCCTTTCCCGCTTTTCTTTCCTATTTCCCTATAGAATGAGACAAGTTTCTATATCAAACTAAATATTATGATATTTCCTCTTTGAGCATAATCCAATGAGATGAAGGTTCAAACAATGTTCATCCACTTTCCTTCTTTCCCTCAACAGCAATAGATCTTTTCTGTTTCTTCATGTGATATACATTACTCCATTTTACCTCTCCTTTACTCTTCTTCAAGTAAAATTCCTTTTCCACCATTAGTTTTTTTGCATCATTACAATAAATCAAATCATACTAATAACTTTAAGTATACTCTTAGCAAAGATACAGCTCTCGAGAGTTAAACATATCATCTTCCTATATAAGCATGTAAAAATTTTAACCTTTAAATACATAATTTTTTGTTTCTCTTTTTACATTTTTATGCTATTGTTGAGTTCCATATTTGAAAATAAAATATTCTGTTTAGCTTTGTTCATTTCATTGAGAATAATTCATTGAATGTCCTCTTTTCCCCTTAAATATAATGCTTAGTTTTGCTTTATACTTGAGTCACAGCTGTAGTCTAACTCCATTGCCTTATAGAATACTATAATGCAGGACTATCAGTCCATTAAATTGGAATCTGCTGGATACTGGGTAATTCTGAGTGTATCTCCTCAATATTTGAATTATTACTTTGAGACTGCTTGCAATATTTTCTCCTTTATCTGATAGTTCTGGCATTTATCTATAATAGATCATTTTGGGATTTCTTTCAGAGTGTGCTTGGTAGATTCATCCAATAGCTATTTTAGCCTCTGTTTCTAGGACACCAGGTTACTGTTTCCTTGATGATTTCTTGAAAGAAAATAAGCAAAACAAACAAGAAAAAAAATTAGAAAAGAACCTGACCATAAAAGCTATTGTGGTGATAAAGCTCAAAATACCAACTCAGACAAGGGCAAAATCTTCAAAGCAGAAATCTCAAGGAGTGATACGAATTGATCTCAATCTCAAAGAGGTTGGAAGATTGTTACAAAACTCCAGAACTGCAATCTCAAGGAAAAATACTACAAAGTTCCAGAAAAAAAATCCAAATATCAAGAAGCTACAATCAGGATTTCCCAGGATTTGACAGCATCAGCAAGAAAGGATAAGAAGGCGTGGGATATTTTATTAAATAAAGCAAAAAACTTAGAGTTTTAAACAAGAATTAACTATCCAGTAAGACTGAGCATTATTTTTCTGGGAAGAGAATAGATCTTCAATGAAGTAAGTGGTTTTCAATCATTTCTATTAAAAAAAATAAAGAACAGAAAATTTTATCTACAAACATGGGTTTCTAGGGAAGCATAGAAAAGAAAACAGGGGAAAATGTATATTATTTAAAGGTTAAACTGTTTATATCTCTAGATGTGAAAATGATATCTGTAACTCTTGAGAACTTTATCTCTTACTTTGGCAGATAGAGGTGAGCATCACATGGACCAAGGGAAGGATAATGGAAAATTAGTTCATATGAAGAGGTGCAAAATGTCTACTACAATCTACGGAAAGAAATGGGAGGGGGGGGCGGGTGTTGTCTGAAGCCTCATCACTTTTGGCTTAAAGAGAGAATAACATTTTTTTAGATAAATGACTATTTTCCATCAGTTGTTTTCTTTTCTTTTTTAATCCAAAAGTAACGTGGTTCATAGACCAATTATTTTCTAAGATATGAGGTCTCACTTTAACATTTCTCTTTTTATCAACTGAATTTAATTTTTAATTATAGCTTTTTATTTACAGGATATATGCATGGGTAATTTTTCAGCATTGACAGCTACAAAATATTTTGTTCCAACTTTTCCCCTACTTCCCCTCACCCCCTTCTCCAGATGGTAGGTTGACCAATACATGTTAAATATGTTAAAGTATAAGGTAAATACCATATATGTATACATGTCCATACAGTTATTTTGCTGTACAAAAAGAATCAGACTTTGAAATAGTGTATAATTAGCCATTGAAGGAAGTCAAAAATGCAGGTGGACAAAAACAGAGGGATTGGGAATTCTATGTAGCGCTTCATAGTCATCTCCCAGAGTTCTTTTGCTAGATGTAGCTGGTTCAATTCATTACTGCTCTATTGGAACTGATTTGGTTCATCTCATTTTTGAAGAGGGCCAGGTCCCTCAGAATTGATCATCACATAGTATTGTTGGTGAAGTATATAATGATCTCCTGGTCCTGCTCATTTCACTTGGAATCAGTTCATGTAAGTCTCTCCAGTTCTTTTTGAAATCATCCTGCTGGTCATTTCTTACAGAAAAATAATATTCCATAACATTCATATACCACAATTTATTCAGCCATTCTCCAATTGATGGGCATCCACTCAGTTTTCAGTTTCTGGCCACGACAAAAAGGGCTGCCACGAACATTCTTGCACATACAGGTCCCTGTCCTTTCTTTAAAATCTCTTTGGGATATAAGCCAAGTAGTAACACTGCTGGATCAAAGGATATGCACAGTTTGATAATTTTTTGAGCATATTTTGAACAAAGTGCTCTCCAGAATGGCTGGATGTATTCACAATTCCATCAACAATGTATCAGTATCCCTGTTTTCCCACATCCCATCCAACATTCATCATTATCTTTCCCTGTCATTGTAGCCAATCTGACAGATGTGTAGTGGTATCTTAGAGTTGTTTTAATTTTCATTTCTCTGATTATTAATGACTTGGAGCATCTTTTCATGTGGCTAGAAATAGTTTCAATTTCTTCATCTGAGAATTATCTGTTCATAACCTTTGACCATTTGTCAATTGGAGAATGACTTGTTTTCTTATAAATTAAAATCAATTCTCTTTATATTTTGGAAATGAGGCTTTTATCAGAACCTTTGACTGTAAAAAATGTTTTCCCAATTTATTGCTTCCCTTCTAATCTTGTCTGCATTAGGTTTGTTCATACAAAAACTTTTCAATTCAAGAATATCAATGTAATTAATGAAAAAAATTAAAAATGATAAATAAGAATAATAAAGAGACAGTGCCCTAGCCATTCTAGACATAAAATTATATTATAAAGTGGCAGTCATCAAAACATTTTGTGCAAGATGAGAAATAGAGCAATTTCAGTGGAATAGGTTAGGTAGACAAGACACAATAGTCAATGCCTATAGTACCTAGTATTTGATAAACCCAAAGACTCTTAACATCTGGGATAAAAATACACTATTGGACAAAACAATATTGGAAATAAGTATGGTAGAAATTAGGTATACATCAGTATCTCACACTGTGTACCAAGAGAAGGTTGAAATGGCTTTATGATTAAGACATAAAATGCAATGTAATAAACAATTTTGGATAGCAAGGGATAATTTACCTATCAGATCTTTTAAGAAGGGGGAAAGGGATAAATTTATTATCAAACCAAAGTAGTAGATATTATAAAATGCCCAATGGATAATTTTGATTACATTAAATTAAAAAGATTTGGCACAAACAAAACAAATACAGCAAAGAATGGGAGGAAAACAGAACATTGGGAAACAATTTTTAAAATTAATGTTTCTGTTAGAGAGAGGTCCCTTTCTAAGATATATAGAGAACTGAGTCAAATTTGTAAAAAAAACAGGTCATTCGAATGTTAGAGGGAATATAGGAAAACTAGGACACTAATACATTATTGGTGGAACTGTGAATAGATACAACCATTCTGGAGAGCAATTTGGAACTATGCTCAAAAAGTTATAAAATTGTGCATACCCTTTGATCCAGCAGTGGATTTATATCCCAAAGAGATCTTAAAGGGAGGAAAGGAATCCACATGTACAAAAAGGTTTGTGGCAGCCCTTTTTGTAGAGGCAAGAAACTGGAAACTCAATTGATGCCTATCAATTGGAGAATGGGTGAATAAATTATGGTATATGTATGTTATGGAATATTATTGTTCTGTAAGAAACGACTAGCAGGATGATTTCAGAGAGTCCTGCATAGACCTACAAAACTGATGCTATGTAAAATGAACAGAACTAGGGCATCATTAGACATGGAAACAGCAAGATTATATGATGATCAATTTTAAGATGGATGTGGCTTTCTTAAACAATGTGATGATTCCAACCAGTTCCAATTGTTCAGTGATGAAGAGAACCATCTTCACACACAGATGGGACTGTGGGAACTGAATGTGTTTCACAACATAGCATTTTCACTCTTTTTATTGTTGCTTGCTTGTATTTTATTTTGCTTGTTTTTTATTGATTTTCTTTGAATTTTCTGCGCAGCACAATCATTGTATAAATATGTATGCATAAATTAGATTTAACATATATTTCTACTATGTGTAACATATATTGGACTACTTTCCATCTAGGGGAAGACATGGGGGAAGTAGGGAAAATTGGCATAACAGCTTTTGCAAGGGCTGATGTTGAAGAATTGTCCATGCATATGTTTTGAAAAATAAAAAGCCTTAATTTAAAAAAAAAAAAAGAATAAAGGTCATTTTTCAATTGGTAAATCATCAGATGATATTAAGAGACAATTCACAGATTAAAAAATTAAAACCATATATAGTCATGTAAAAATTGCTCTAAGTCACTCTTGATTAAAGAAATGTAAATTAAAACAGTTGAAGTACCGCCTCATACCTTTAAGAGTTGCTAAGATTACAGGAAAAGAATAGTGGTAAATGTTGGAGAGGATGTGGAAAAAGCAGGACACTAATACATTGTTGGTGGAATTGTGAACTGATCCAGCCATACTGGAGAGCAAGCTGGAACTATGTTCAAAGGGTTATCAAAGTGTGCACACCCTTTGATTTAGCAGTGCCACTACTAGTTCTGTATCTCAAAGAAATCATAAAAGAGAGAAAAGAATCTATAAGTGCAAAAATGTTTATAGAAACTCCTTTTGTGTTGTTAAGGAATTTGTTTGGATGTCCATCAGCTGGAAAATGGCTAAACAAGTTATGGTATAAGAATGTAATGGGATATTATTATTTTATAAAAAATTATAAGCAGGTTGATTTTAGAAAAGCCTAGAGAAATGATACTCAGTGAAGTGAGCAGAACTAGCAACAGTGACATTATCTGATGATCAACTATAATAGACTTGGTTCTTTTCAGTAACACAGTGATCTAAGAGAATTCCAGTAGACTTTGGATGGAAAATGCCATCAATATTCTGAGAAAGAATTATGCTGACTGAATGTACATTGAAGTATATTGTTTTAATCTTTTTTTTTTGTTTTGTTTTTATTATGTTTTTTTATAGTCTTATTTTTCTTTCCCACCATGGATCATATTGAAATATATTTAAATTGGTGTATATTAAAAATAAGTATAGTACAATGTCAATATCTGAACAATCTCTTACATTTTAGACTCAGTCCAGTGTCATTGTTTGGAACAATGCTTTGGCATGTTGTTGTTGGCATGTTGGAAAAGCATACAATGTAGTATTCTTTACATTAAATTATACGCGCAAATATATCCATTTAATTATATATATGTATGTATATATATAAAATTAAACACTACAAGATTTTTAAAGTGTTTTAAAATGAGGAGAAGGAGAAGAAGGGAAGAAAGGGAAGGAGAAGAAGAAGAAAAGAGAAAGAGAGAGTGGGAGAGAGGGAAAAAGAGAAAAGGGGAGAGAGAGAAAGAGAAAGAGAAATATTTTTCACAAGGTCACAGTCTGAGACAGAATTAGAACACAATTTTTTTCTGATTTAAATCCTATACCATACTTTATCAATTCACTGATTAGAAGCAGAAAACAAATTTAAATCTTGTCTCTAATGCTCAGTATATGTATAACTTAGGGCAAGGCACTTATGGTCACTGAATCTCAGATTTGAGATATATATTTGATTGGATTAGAAAATCTCTGTGAGCCATTCCAATTGTATCCAAAGTTATATGATCTAAGGTACAAGTTTTATTCTGAGACTTGGATTAAAAACAAGATGTAGAAGGGGAATTTGTAAATCTTCTCTAAATTGTTTGTTAGGGAAGTAAGCAAACAAAGATGTTTCCTGGGAAATGGGCATAAAGTGCCAAACTTTCAACCATGTCTTATAAAAAGAAAAAGCTGTAGCCAATAGTATTCTCAGCTGACTAATCAGTAGTTCCAAAATTGAAGAACTATCACAGTTAATCATGTCTTTAACCTAAAAACCTGTAGGCAGTCTTGGCCAAATGTCCTTAATTACAGGTTCCATCTTCATCTCACTGTTTTTGAGGTGGGGGAATGGAACTGTGCCTTTTTTCTCATTTAAAACATTTTCCCAAAAAAGCACTTATATCTTTTTGTATTACAGTTCGAAGGCTTCATGGTGTGATAAAAAGGGTAACTATTACAAAATCTTTACATATTTATTCATTATTTGGTAGATAGATAATAAAGAGTGATTTGATTTTAAATTGAAGTGTATCTTATTCTAATATATCCTACTTCACATAGTTTTTTTTCACCAAATTTCTGGGATGCTTTATCATAAATATGGCCTTAAAAAATAAAGATTAACAACATTATTAAAATTGTTCTGTTCAAAAACAAAAAGATAACATGAAATATTGAGAAGAACACTCATCTATAAAACAGAATGACTTCACAGCATGAAGAATGACTTCATGATTTCACAGGTACACAATCAATATAAATATATTAAATGAAAACTGATCATTTGATTGAGTTCAGAAAGTTTGGTGTTGGCTACATTTTCTTCTAGAGAGACCTTTTATCACATACTGATTTTTTTTCTGCCTACATTCTAAAATTAGACATGTTTTCCTATCTCTCTCAATATATCAAAATGATTATTAATTGATTTTAGTACAGAAATCATTTGTCAATTTTCATTCAGATCTATTTTTTGAAAACAAAAGCAAACAAAAGACTTCTGTTTTTGTATTACCTTAATTTACCTTAATATTATCTCTTCCCACATGTCCCATCAAGTGCCACACCATATATTAAAAAAGAAAAAAGATAGAAAACCCTCAATAATAAAGACAGCCATACTATCTATTATTTATCATATAGAATACATATAGTTGATTCCTACCTGTGCAAAAAAATAAATTAAATGGTGAAATGTAATATCTCCCCAATTTAGCCATTATAACACAGTGATAAGGTTATTGATGTTGTTTATTATTCTATCCATTAATGTTGTGTTAATCATTTAGAGATTTTGTGGTTGCTTCTTTGTTAAGTTGATTTTTTTATTAAAACTTTCTATATTATGTGAAGACTGAGTTAGCACCCTGGATACCTTAGAATCAGCCAGAATCAGGATAATCATAAGTCCTTGGTCTTTATTCTTGGTCTTTAGAAGTAGAAGTGAATTGGATTGACAGAGGATCACCATGACCTCCCTTTTCCTTGTCTACAGCCAAAGTGATTTTGGCTTGTCTTACTCCACCCCCTAATCCTTCCCAGAAGTTTCTGTATACACCAAAAGATTAAACCAACACAGAATAGTCGGAAGAGCCATTTTCCAAGCATATGCTAATAGAGTATTGTCCAATCAGTAATTAGCCTTAAGTGCTTGTCTGACCTCAGTGCATCAACTCAGAGTTTCAGCTATATATATATATATATATATATATATATATATATATATGATCTTTCTTTTGTTTTAGAACACAGGTGGTCACATCATCCCTGACTTCTCAGGGAGGTGAGAACCCCAAAAAGGAGGTGATCACGCCCTCCCTGACTTCTCAGGAAAGGAGGTGAAAACACCAAAAGGGAGGTGCTCACCCCCCCCCCACCCCCGACTTCTCAGGAATGGAGGTGAAAGCACTAAAAGGAGATAATTACATCCTCCCTGACATCTCAGGAAGAAAGATGGAAAGCACCAAAGGGAAATGGGGATTGCTAGTGGGTTTCTGGGCTGAAGGCTCTTATTAGAAATAGGTATGCACAAACCCATGGGAAGTATTGCACAAATACATAGCAATAACTCATAGGCTATTAATGATGACTCTCCCCACAGGCAATGCAGGCTCAATGTGGTGTAATAAACATGAATTGAACATGGATTTTCAGAAGTCCTAGAAGGAGGGTATGTAAACAACAGTCACACATATGCCTTTTTCAGCAGCCAAGAGAGTCCAAAACCAATCTATTGTCCATTGCTTCACATGCCAGGGAATCCAATGATCCCCACAAGTTTTTGAAGTCTTACAACAGTCTTTTTATGTGTTAGGGAATCCAGTGATTCCTGTAGATTTTGAAGTTTTGTAACAGTCTTATAATTTCTCAGAAAATTCAATGATTCCTGAGGGTTTTCAAGTCCTACAACACTCTTATCATGTCTCAAAGAATCCAATGATTCCTGAGGGTTTTGAAGTCATACAACAATCTTTTCATGTCTCAAGGATTCCAATGATTCCTGAGGGTTTTGAAGTGCAACAATTTTTGATGTCCATGAGTCAAATGCCATAACTGTCATGCTCTTTGAATGGTGGGCACAGTCAGTGATGGTATCACCCAATGTTTCTTGGGCCTTCTTCATTTCAAGGGTCTGCTCCATCTCTCCAATGGATAAGGCAAATATGGCTTGTTGGCAACCATATGATTCCTTTTCCATCTGTAGAGATGCAAGCAAACCCTCTCCCCCAAGCAGTTAACCTATCTGTTTTCTTCCATTCATCACTTTCTGGGTCTCTCCACATCACCTGGCAATTATCTAAAGATAGTGGATCTGCTCACACTGGACACTGCCCTTCTGATGGGTTATAAAACCTGTCTGCCGGAGCCAGTGTATCTTTGTCAAAAATCAAGAAGTTAATAGTATAAAGAACTAGATTTAGAAGTTCTCTAGGATTACCTGTGGCTCCCCCTTTCTTTTGTTTTTGGAGGAGAATCACCACGCCCTTTATCACACCCTTCAACTTCACTTAAATCCTCATGCCCTCTGCTGATATTGCCAATTATTTTTCTTCCTCTTTTTCCTCACACTTCCTCATCTGGCTGTTCTTAAAACTTCTTTTTTCTATAACTTGCAGGATTCTTTAAGGCCAACTGTAGTATGTTGTATATATAGAATGTTTTCTTGGAAATTGAACCAGGACTTTTATCATTGTTGTATTCACATAGCTGATCTACTAGTTTCCAATTATCTGGCCCTATATCTTTTTCTTTTAAGAACCAAGGGGACGTGCATTCTAATGTACCCAAGAGTCTAGCGATCTACACCCAAGTTACAATTAAGACTTGTCCCTTGATCAACTTAAATATGACTTCTATAGCACCCCCTCAGGGCAGGGGTGTGGTGAGGCTGGGGATGGGGGACAATCTTTTCCTAATATCTGCCCCATTTCAGCTAGAAAAGGTTATTAGTTTAGCCCTTAAAAAAGTAAGTTCTCTGTTTGTCTATTAAAATACTCACCCTATTTCCTGGTCACTGGGGACTTTAGGGTCCTTGTCCACATGTTGGGCACCAAATGTGAAGACTGAGTTAGCACCCTGGAAACCTTAGAATCAGCCAGAGTCAGGATAAGCAAAAGTCCTTGGTCTTTATTCTTGGTCTTTATGGGTAGAAGTGAATTCTATGACCGCAGGATTTCCATGAGCTCCTTCTTCCTTGTCTACTACCAAAGTGACTTTGGCTTTTCTGACTCTACCCCCTAATCCTTCCCACAATTATCTGTATATACCAAAAGATTGAACCAGCACAGAATATTATGAAGGGCCATTTTCTAAGCATATGTTAATAGAGTGTTGTCCAACTGTTTATTAGCCTTAAGTGCTCGGTTGTCCAACCTCAGTGCATCAACTCAGAGTTTCAGCCCTTTACAATATTAAATATATATGCATAATCATTTTCAACATTCAAATCACCAAAACATTGTGTTTCAATGTTTTTCCTTCCCTTACCAAATAAATTGTTGTGATCTACCCTCAGTCCCACCATCCTCTATCTGGGTGGAGATGATTCAGTTGACTCTCTTCATGCCAAGACCATTGAAACTGGCCTGAATTACCTTGCTGTTGGAAAGAGTCACGTCCATCAGAATTAATTATCATATAATCTTGCTGTTGCTGTATTCAGTGTTCTCCTTGTTCTACTCACTTCACTCAACATCAGTTCATGTAAGTCTGTCCAGGTGTCTCGGAAATCATTCTACTGATCATTTCTTACAAACCAATAATATTCCATAACATTCATATACCATAATTTATTCAACCATTCTCCAAATGATGGGCATCAACTCAGTTTCCAGTTCCTTGCCATCATGGAAAGGGCTGCTACAGACATTTTGCATACATAGGTCTTTTTCCCTTTTCTGTGATCTCTGGGAAACAGGCCAAGTAGAGATAGTGCTGGATCAAACAGTATGCACAGTGTGATAGTCCTTTCAGCATAGTTTCAAATTGCTCTCTAGGATGGTTGAATCAGTTCACAACTCTACCAACCCCATATCAGTGTTCCAGTTTTCCCACATCCCCTTCAACCATCATCATTATCTTTTCCTCTCTTCTTAGCTATTCTGAGAGGTATGCAGTAGTATCTCAGAATTGTCTTAATCTGCATTTCTCTGATCAATAATTATTTAGAATATGTTTTCATATGACTAGAAATAATTTTAATTTCTTCATCTGAAAAGTATCTGTTCATATTCTTTGACAACTTGTTAGTTGGAAAATGGCTTGAATTCTTAGAAATTTGAGTAAATTCTTTATATGCTTTAGAAATGAGGCTTTTATCAGAATCCTTGGATGTAAAAAAAAATTCTCTCTTTTTGCTTCCCTTCTATTCTTGTCTACATTGGTTTTGATTATATAAAAACTTTTTAACAATATAAACAAAATTATCTGTTTTGCATTCCATAATGTACTCTAGTTCTTCTTTGTCCACATTTTTATTCCTTCTCTGAAGCTCTGAGAAGTAGACTATCATTTGTTCTTCTAATTTGGTTATAATATCACTCTATATCTAAGTCATGAACCCATTTCAATCTTATCTTGGTATACATTGTTAAGTGCGGGCCGACAATGAATTTCTTTTATACTTTTTTTTCATTTTTTTCCAACAATTTTTATCAAATAGTGAGTTATTATCCCAAAACCTGTAATTTTTGGATTTATCAAACATTAGATTACTATAATCATTGACTATTGTGTCTTATGACCCTAATCTGTTCCACTCATCAATTGCACTATTTCTTAGCCAGTACCAAACAGTTTTGATAACTGCTGCTTTATAAGATATTTAAGGTATGGTATAGCTAGGCTACTTCCCCGTGCATTTCTTTTCATGAATTCCCTTGAAACACTGACCATTTGATCTTCCAGATGAATATTGTTATTGTTTATTCTAGATCTGTAAAATAATTTCTTAAGAGTTTGACTGGCATAGCAATAAATACATAGATTAATTTAGGTGGTATTGTCATTTTTATTATATTAATTCGGCCTACTCACCAGCACTTGGTATGTTCCAGTTGATTAGATGTGAGTATTTGTGTGAAAAGTCCTTTGTAATTCTGTTCATATAGTATATGACTTTGCCTTGTCAGCTAGACTCCCAAATGTTTTATATTGTCAAGTTATTTCAAACAGAATTTCTCTTTGAATAACTTGCTGCTAGAATTTTTTGGTAACATAAACAAATACTGATGATTTATGTGAATTTATTTTTTTTCCTGAAAGTTTGCTAAAGCTATGAATTTTTTCAAGTAGTTTTTTTTTTATTAATTCTATAGGATTCACTAAATATACCATCATATTATCTGGAAAGAGGAATAATTTGATTTCTTCATTATCTACCCAAATTCCTTTATTTTTTTTCTTCTCTTAATGCTAAAGCTAATATTAGTAAAACAATATTTAATAATAATGGTGATAGTAAGAAACCATGTTTCACCTCTGGTCTTAATGGTACTAGTTCTAGATTATTTCCATTTCATATGACACTAGTTGATGATTTTTTTTAAACAGATTCTACTAATTATGTAAATGAAATATCCAATTATTCCTTTACTTTCTAGTGTTTTCAATAGGAATGGGAAATGGGTTTTGTCAAATGCTTTTTTCTGCATCTATTGAGATAATTTTATGATTTTTGTAAGTTTCATTATTGCTATATAGCAAATTATGATAATAGTTTTCCTAATATTGAAACAGCCCTCCATTCTTGGGATAAATCCTACTTAAGACATTGTATATTATCTTTGGAATTACTTGTTATAACCTCTTTATCAATGTTTTATTTAAGGTTTTGGTATAAATATTCATTAGGGAAATTGGTTCATAATATTCTTTCTTTGTTTTGAGCCTACTTGGTTTAGGTATCAGCATCATATCTTCATAAAAAGAATTTGGTAGGACTCTTTCCCCATTTTCTCAAATATTTTGCATTGCATTGAAATTAATTGCTCTTTAACTGTTTGGTAGACTTCACCTTTTTTTTTTTTTTATTTAATAGCCTTTTATTTACAGGATATATACATGGGTAACTTTACAGCATTAACAATTGCCAAACCTCTTGTTCAATTTTCACCTCTTACCCCCCCCCTCCCTAAATGGCAGGATGACCAGTAGATGTTAAATATATTAAAATATAACTTAGATACACAATAAGTATACATGACCAAAACATAATTTTGCTGTACAAAAAGAATCAGACTCTGAATTATTGTACAATTAGCTTGTGAAGGAAATCAAAAATGCAGGTGTGCATAAATATAGGGATTGGGAATTCAATGTAATGGTTTTTAGTCATCTCCCAGAGTTCTTTTTCTGGGTATAGCTAGTTCAGTTCATTACTGCTCCATTAGAAATGATTTGGTTGATCTCGTTGCTGAGGATGGCCTGATCCATCAGAACTGGTCATCATCTAGTATTGTTGTTGAAGTATATAATGATCTCCTGGTCCTGCTCATTTCACTCAGCATCAGTTCGTGTAAGTCTCTCAGGCCTTTCTGAAATCATCCTGTTGGTCATTTCTTACAGAACAGTAATATTCCATAATTTTCATATACCACAATTTATTCAGCCATTCTCCAACTGATGGACATCCATTCAGTTTCCAGTTTCTAGCCACTACAAAAAGGGCTGCCACAAACATTCATGCACATACAGGTCCCTTTCCCTTCTTTATAATCTCTTTGGGATATAATCCCAGTAGTAACACTGCTGGATCAAAGGGTATGCACAGTTTGATAACTTTTTGAGCATAGTTCCAAACTACTCTCCAAAATGGTTGGATTCGTTCACAACTCCACCAACAATGAATCAATGTCCCAGTTTTCCCACATAGACTTCACCTTTAAATCCATCTGGTCCTGGGGATTTTTTCTTAGAGAGTTTATTAATAGCTTCTATTTCTTTTTTCTAAAATGGGACTATTTAAGCAATCATCCATTTCACTTAGCTTATCAAATTTATTGGCATAAAGTTGGGCACAGTAATTCCTAATAATTGCTCTAATTTTCTCTTCATTGGTGGAAAGTTCTCCCTTCATTTTTAAGACTAACAATTTCATTTTCCTTTTTATAATCAAATTTACCAAAGATGTATCTATTTTGTTGTGGTTTTTTTTCATAAAACCAACTCTTAGTTTTATTTATTAATTTAATAGGTTTCTTTTACTTTCAATTTTATTAATTTCTCTTTTTAATTTTAAAATTTCAAGTTTAGTATTTGATTGGGGGTTTTTAATCTGCTTTTTTTCTAGCTCTTTAAGTTACAAGCCCAGTTAATTGAACTACTCTTTCTCTATTTTATTCAATTAAGCATCTAAAGGTATACAATTTCCCCTTATTACTGCTTTCACTGCATCCTACAAATTTTGATATGTTGTCTCATTGTTGTCATTCTCTTGGGTGAAATTATTAATTGGATCTATGATTTGCTGTTTCACCCATTCATTCTTTAGGATGAGATTGTAAAGTATGGGCTAGCTACCTGGAGGGCGTAAGGGTCAGCCAGAGTCAGAATTAATCAGAGTCCTTGGTTTTTAGGGGGAGAAGTGAAGGAGGTAGGCAAACTGCCATGTGGCTTGCCAAAGATGTATCCTATATTCTGGAGTCCAGAGTCTCCAGTTTCTTTCCTCCTCATCCTGTTGCAAAATGACTCTAACTTCTCTCCCTTCTCCCTCCAATCCTTGCCTACGATTATCTCACCACCAAACATTCAGCAAGTACCAATGGTGAGGGGACTGAGCCAAGATGGTGGAGAAGGCACACGCGACTTGCTAAGCTCTTCTCTTACCCTCTTTATCAATATTATATCGAGCCTCAAAAATAGTCTTGACTGATACAATTCGTAAAGATAAGAAGTATAACAACTCACCAGCTGAAGAAAATCTGCAGTCTCACCAAAAAAGGTTGGTTCCGGGGCCAGGGGGGAGATCAGCTTAGAATGGGAGAGAAATTAGGTTCTGAGGAGAGCCTCAAACCAAAAGTGAAAGCACAGATCTCAGCACAAGCTTGCAGGCCCAACCCGCATTAACGGGCTTTTTCTTGGGGCAGTTGTGATCCTGCACAGCAGGAGGACACAGCCCAGGTTAGCCTCTAATCTGCGCAGTGGGGGGCTCAGCTTGCCATAGAGCTTTCCCAGGGTTGATTTGTCCAGCAGAGACAGAGCTCTGGGCAGAGTTCCAGGCAGAGTTCCGGTAAAATCAGGCGGTCTGCAATCAGCTGCTAATACTCAAAATCCCACAAGAGGCTCCGGCCTGGGGCAGTGATACTTTCACCCCTTAGTCTCTAGCCTAGGGCAATCGCTAACCCACACAGCTCTACTGGGCACTTCGATAGCTCAGCCAGTGCAGAATCCACTTCCTTTTGGGGGAAGGGAAAACTCTCACTCAAAGCACTCCCATACCTCAGAGCCAGAAATCGGTTTACATCTCTCCCTGCTCTGCAGAGGAAGCTGGTAACCCCCTTGCCTAGGAGGCAACCCTAAAGGCTTTAAAACATGAATAAAAAGATGAAAAGAACGATTGACAGCTTCGATGAAGAAAAAGAGCAGGACAGCAAACCTGAAGAGACAGCAAACAGCAAACATGGATCAGATTGTCCTCCTTTACATGATGCTCTCATAGAAGAGACCCATTAAAAGTCTCAAAAGAGAGTTAGAAGATAAATGGGGAAAGGAAAGAGAAGCTTTACAAGAGAGCAACAACTTCCTGAAATACGAATTGGAAAAGATAAAAAATTCCCAGGAAGTGCAGGGAAACAAAATTTGTGAATTGGAAAAAATAAAAAAAAATCTCAGGAAAGTAAGAATTGTGAATTGGAAAAAATAAAGAATTCACTAGAAAGTAGGATTTGTGAATTGGAAAAGACAAAGAACTTGCAAGAAAGTAGGATCTGTGAATTGAAAAGGACAAAGAACTCGCAAGAAAGTAGGATCTGTTAATTGGAAAAAGAAAATAATTCACTAAAAAAAAAAAAAAAAATTAGTGAAATGGAAAAAAATTCCACAGACCAAAACAATACATTTAAAAACTCAATTGGACATATAAAGAAAGCAAATGAAGAAAATAATTCTTTAAAAATTAGAACTGAACAAATAGAAACTAATGATTCATTGAGACAGCAAGAATCAGTCAAGCAAAAACAAAAAAATGACAAACTGGAAAAAACCATGAATTATCTACTTGCAAAAACAACAGACTTGGAAAATAGATCTAGGAGAGATAAGCTGAGGATTATTGGACTTTTGGAAAAATATGATGAAAAAAAAAAGCCTAGATACTATTTTACAAGAAATCATCAAAGAGAACTGCCCAGATGTAATAGAATCAAAAGGTAAAATAGGCATTTAAAGAATTCATCAAACACTTTCTGAAAGAAACCCTAAAATAAAAACCCCAAGGAATATTGTGGCCAAATTTCAGAACTATCAGATTAAGGAAAAATTTTTACAAGCAGCCAAAAAAAAAAAACCAATTTAAATACCAAGGTGCCACAATAAGGATCACCCAAGATCTGGCTCCCTCCACATTAAAGGACCAAAGGGCCTGGAATCTGATATTCCAAAAGGCAAAAGAACTTGAGATGCAGCCAAGAATAAACTACCCAGCTAAGCTGAGCATTTTCTTCCAGGGAAGAAGATGGACATTTAATGAAACAAATGAATTCCATTTGTTTCTAAGGAAAAAAACAGAACTAAACACAAAATTTGATCTCCAACCATAGAACTCAAGAGATCAGAAAAAGGTAAACTCTTGAAATTGTATTTTGTTGTGGATATACAAAAGGAATACATGTATAATTTGATTTTACTGATATAACATAAAAAAGGATAATAGACATGGAAAAGGGATGATGGCAGAATAAAGTGGGAAGGAGGGATAAAAAGAATAAAACCACATCCCATGAAGAGGCAAAGGAAACTTATCATATCTAAGGGAATTTAGAGGGGAGGAACACTGTGTGAATTACTCTCATCACAGTTGGCTCAAAAAGAAAAATAATTGACATTTGTTTAGAAAAATTCTCTCAGCCTCATTAAAAGGAAGAGAGGAAACGAAAGAAAAAGAGTAAAAGGAAGAAGGAAAAGACTCAAGGGGAGGAGGGATTATAAAGAGGTAACATCTGATCATAAAATGGTACATAAGTTCAAAAGGGGAAAAGGGTTTAGGGAGGCAAGAAAAATAAAGCATAATCTGGGGTTATTAGGATGGCAGGAAATACAGATTTAGTAATTCTAACCGTAAATGTGAATGGGATGAACTCCCCCATAAAGACAAGACAGATAGCAGACTGGATAAAAAGTCAGAACCCTACAATATGTTGTTTACAAGAAACACATTTAAAGCAGGTAGATACATATAGAGTAAAGGTAAAAGGCTGGAGCAAAATCTATTATGCTTCAGGTGAAGTCAAAAAAGCAGGGGTAGCCATACTTATCTCAGATCAAGCTAAAGCAAAAATTGATCTAATTAAAAGAGATAAGGAAGGAAATTACATCCTGCTAAAGGGTAGCATAAACAACGAAGCAATATCAATATTAAACATATATGCACCAAGTGGTATGGCATCCAACTTCCTAAAGGAGAAGTTAAGAGAATTGCAAGAAGAAATAGACCACAAAACTGTAACAGTGGGAGATCTCAACCTTGCACTCTCAGAATTAGACAAATCAAACCACAAAACAAATAAGAAAGAAATTAAAGAAGTAAATAGAATATTAGAAAATTAGGTATGTTAGATCTTTGGAGAAAATTGAATGGAGATAGAAAGGAATATACTTTCTTCTCAGCAGTTCATGGAACCTATTCAAAAATTGACCATATATTAGGACATAAAGACCTTGAAATTAAATGCAAGAAAGCAGAAATAGTAAATGCTTTCTTTTCAGATCATGATGCAATAAAAACTACATTCAACAAAAAGTTAGGGGGAAATAGACCAAAAAGTATTTGGAAACTAAACAATCTTATCTTAAAGAATGATTGGGTGAAGCAGCAAATTATAGATACAAATAACAATTTCACTCAAGATAATGACAATGATGAGACGTCATACCAAAATGTGTGGGATGCAGCCTAAGCGGTAATAAGAGGGAATTTTATATCCTTAGAGGCTTACTTGAATAAAACAGAGAAAGAAAAGATTAATGAATTAGGCTTGCAACTAAAAAAACTAAAAAAAGGCCAAATTAAAAACCCCAATCAAATACTAAATTTGAAATTCTAAAATTAAAAGGAGAAATTAAAAATAATGAAAGTAAAAAAACTATTGAACTAATTAATAAAACTAAGAGTTGGTTTATGAAAAAGCCAATAAAATAGATAAACCTTTGGTAAATCTGATTAGAAAAAGGAGGGAGGAAAATGAAATTAGTAGTCTTAAAAATGAAAAGGAGAACTTTCCACCAATGAAGAGGAAATTAGAGAAATAATAAGGAGTTATTTTGTTCAACTTTATGCCAATAAATTTGATAACCTAAGTGAAATGGATGACTACCTCCAAAATACAGACTTCCCAGACTAACAGAGGAAGAAAGAATTGCTTGAATAGTCCCATTTCAGAAAAAGAAATAGAACAGGCAATTAAACAACTCCCTAAGAAAAAATCCCCAAGGACCAGATGGATTTACATGTGAATTTTACCAAACATTTAAAGAACAATTGGCCCCAATGCTATATAAATTATTTGATAAAATAGGGAATGAAGGAGTCCTACCAAATTCCTTCTATGACACAGACATGGTACTGATACCTAAACCAGGTAGGCTGAAAACAGAGAAAGAAAATTATAGACCAATCTCCCTAATGAATATTGATGCTAAAATCTTAAATAAGATATTAGCAAAAAGACTACAGAAAACCATCTCCAGGATAATATGCTATGATCAAGTAGGATTTATACCAGGAATGCAGGGCTGGTTCAATATTAGAAAAACTATCAATATAATTGGCCATGTTAATAACCAAATTAACAAAAACCACATGATCATCTCAATAGATGCAGAAAAAGCATTTGATAAAATCCAACATCCATTCCTATTAAAAACACTTGAGAGTATAAGAATATATGAACTTTTCCTTAAAATAATCAGCAGCATCTATTTAAAGCCATCAGTAAGCATCATATGTAATTGAGACAAACTGCAACCATTCCCAATAAGATCTGGAGTGAAACAAGGTTGCCCACTACCACCGTTACTATTTAATATTGTATTAGAAATGCTAGCTTTGGCAATAAGAGCTGAGAAAGAGATTAAAGGAATAAATAGGCAATAGGAAACCAAATTATCACTCTTTGCCGATGACATGAGGGTATACTTAGAGAACCCCAGAGATTGTACTAAAAAGTTATTAGAAATAATCCACAACTTTAGCAAAGTTGCTGGTTATAAAATAAACCCACATAAGTCATCAGTATTCTTATATATCAATAACAAAATCCAACAGTCAGAGTTACAAAGAGACATTCCATTTAAAGTAACTACTGATAATGTAAAATATTTAGGAATCTTTCTGCCAAGGGAAAATCAGAAACTTTATGAGCAAAATTACAGACCACTTTTCACACAAATTAAGTCTGATCTAACCAATTGGAAAAATATTAAATGCTCTTGGATGGGTCGTGCAAATATAATAAAGATGACAATATTACCGAAACTAATCTCTTTATTTAGCGCTATACCAATCAGACTCCCAAAAAACTATTTTAATGACCTAGAAAAAATAACAACAAAATTCATATGGAAAAACAAAAGGTCAAAATTTCAAGGGAATTAATGAAAAAAAAAAATCAAATGAAGATGGCTTAGCTGTACCAGATCTAAAATTATATTATAGAGCAGCAGTTACCAAAACTATTTGGTATTGGCTAAGGAATACATTAGTTGATCAGTGGAATAGGTTAGGTTCAAGGGATAAAACAGTCAACAAATATAGCAACCTAGTCTTTGACAAACCACAAAGACCCGCTTTTGGATAAGAACTTACTGTTTGATAAAAATTGCTGGGAAAATTGGAAACTAATATGGCAGAAACTAGGCATTGATCCACACTAACACCGTACACCAAGATAAGGTCAAAATGGGTTCATGACCTAGGCATAAAGAATGAAATTATTAATAAATTAAAGGAACACAGGATAGTTTACCTCTCAGACCTGTGGAAGGGGAAGGTCTTTATGACCAAAGAAGAACTAGAGATCATTACTGATCACAAAATAGAAAATTTTGATTATACCAAACTGAAAAGTTTTGTACAAACAAACTAATGCAGACAAGATTAGAAGGAAACAATAAACTGGGAAAATATTTTTACAGTCAAAGTTCTGATAAGGCCTCATTTCCAAAAATATAAAAGAATTAACTCTAATTTATAAAAATCAAGCCATTCTCCAATTGAAAAATGGTCAAAGGATATGAACAGACAATTCTCAGATGAAGAAATTGAAACTATTTCTAGTCATATGAAAAGATGCTCCAAGTCATTATCAATCAGAGAAATGCAAATTAAGACAACTCTAAGATACCACTACACACCTGTCAGATTGGCTAACATGACAGGAAAAAAATAATGATGATTGTTGGAGGGGAAGTGGGAAAACTGGGACATTGATGCATTTTTGGTGGAGTTGTGAACGAATCCAACCATTCTGGAGAGTAGTATGGAACTATGCTCAAAAAGTTATCAAACTGTGCATACCCTTTGATCCAGCAGTGTTACTACTGAGATTTTATCCTAAAGAGATTATAAAGAAGGGAAAGGGACCTGTATATGCACGAATGTTTGTGGCAGCCCTTTTTGTAGTGGCTAGAAACTGGAAACTGAATGGATGTCCATCAGTTGGAGAATGGCTGAATAAATTATGGTATATGAATATTATGGAGTATTACTGTTCTTTAAGAAATGACCAACAGGATGATTTCAGAAAGGCCTGGAGAGACTTACACGAACTGATGCTGAGTGAAATGAGCAGGACCAGAGATCATTATATACTTCAACAACAATACTAGATGATGACCAGTTCTGATGGATCAGGCCATCCTCAGCAACGAGATCAACCAAATCATTTCTAATGGAGCAGTAATGAACTGAACTAGCTATGCCCAGAAAAAGAACTCTGGGAGATGACTAAAAACCATTACATTGAATTCCCAATCCCTATATTTATGCACACCTGCATTTTTGATTTCCTTCACAAGCTAATTGTACAATATTTCAGAGTCTGATTCTTTTTGTACAGCAAAATAACGTTTTGGTCATGTATACTTATTGTGTATCTAATTTATATTTTAATGTACTTAACATCTACTGGTCATCCTGCCATCTGGGGGAGGGGGTGGGGTGTAAGAGGTGAAAAATTGGAACAAGAGGTTTGGCAATTGTTAATGCTGTAAAGTTACCTATGCATATATCCTGTAAATAAAAGGCTATTAAATTAAAAAAAAAAAAAGTACCAATGGTGAGGAGAGCCATCAGCCACATATATGCTAATAGAGCCATTGTTTTACATTGAATAAGTAGCCTTAAGTGCTCTCTTGTCTAATTCAGACTTTCAGCCTTCTTTATTGGTTCCATGAACTGCTGAGAAGAAAGTGTGCTTATTTCTGTCTCCATTCAGTTTTCTCCAAAGATCTATCATACCTAACTTTTCTAATAATCTATTTACCTCTTCATGGGAGAGTTTATCACATTCACATTTATGGTTAAAACTACTAATTTTGTATTTCTTGCCATCTTATTATCTCCAGATTATACTTTTCTATTTTTTACCCCTTTACCTCTGTCCCCAGTATTAAACTTATGGGAACCACTTGCCTTACACAGCTCTCCCTCTTTAGAAGCTCTCCCACTCCCTTTGAGTCCCTTCCCCTTTCTTATATTTTTCCCTTTTTTTCCTAAATTCCCTTCAATTTGGCCTACTCTTTTCCTTTTCCCTTTTCCTTTAACATTTTTAATGAGGTAAAAGAAGTTTCTCTGTAAACCAAATATCTCTAATATTTTTCTTCGCGCCAAATCTGGTGAGAATAAGGTTCATGCAATATTCCTCCCCCTCCCTTAATTCCCTAAGCTATGATAGGTTTTCTTTGCCTCTTTGTGAGATGTAATTTCCCTCTTTTTCTTTCGCTTTTACCTTTTTCTGATACAATCCTCTTTTCACTTCTAATTCCCCTTTTTATATTATAGCAGTAAAATCAAATTATACACATGCTCTTTATGTATGCCTGTAAACAGAAATACAGTTCTCAAGAGTTCTTTTTATCTTTTCATGTTTCTCTTGAGCCCTATATTTGGAGGGGTTTTGCTAAGGTTTTTGCATTAGGAATAAATGGAATTCATCTGTTTCACTGAATGTCCTTCTTCTTTCCTGGAAGAAAATGCTTAGCTTAGCTGGGGAGTTTTTCTTGGCTGCATCCCAAGTTCTTTTGCCTTTTGGAATATCAGATCCCATGCCCTTCATTCCTTTAATGTGGAAGCTGATAGAACTTGAGTGATCTTGTGGCTCCTTGGTATTTCAACTGTTTTTTACTGGCTGCTTGTAATATTTTTTCCTTAGACTGATAGTTGTGAAATTTAGTCACAATATTCCTTGGAGTTTTTATTTTAGGGTCTCTTTCAGAAGGTGTTCGCTGAATTTTTTCAATGATTACTTTACCTTCTGATTCTATTACATCTGGGCAGTTCTCTTTGATGATTTCCTGAAAAATAGTGTCTAGGCTCTTGTTATCATGACTTTCAGGGAGCCCAATAATCCTTATATTATCACTCCTTGATCTAATTTCCAGATCTGTTCTTTTTACAAGTAGATATTTAACATTTTTTTCCTTTCCTACCCCCCACCTTTTTTTTTTTTTTTTTTTTTTTTGGTTTTGTTTGACTGATTCTTGATGTCTCAACAAATCATTCATTTCCATTTGTTTAGTTCTGATTTTTAATGAGTTATTTTATTCATTAACTTTTTTTTCGTTCTTTTTATATATGGCCAATTGAGTTCTAAATGAGTTGTTTTGCTCTATGGATTTTTTTTCCATTTAACTATTTTTTTTAATGATTTATTTTCCTTTTCCAATTCACAAATCTTTCTTTCCTGGGAATTCTTTATCTTTTCCAATTCACAAATTCTGTTTCCCTGGGAGTTCTTTATCTTTTCCAATTCACATTTTAGGAAGGTGTTTTCTTTTTTCACTTTATCAAATCTTTCTTTTAATGAGTTATATGCCTTTTCCATACTCTTTTGCAGACCTTCTCTTTCCTTTCCCCATTTTTCTTCTTAAGATCTCTTTCAAGATTTTATCTAATTTCTTCTAGGAAAGCCTTTTGTGATGGTGACCAGGTTATATCTCCTTTTGTGGTTTTATCTGGAGACTGTATGCTATTAGTTTCTTAAGGGTTGGAAATCTATCCTCTTTCTGTATAGAAGCTATCTATAGTTATAGCCTGCTTTGCTTTTTTACTCATTTTTTAAAAAAAGGCTTTGGGGTCTGCCTTCAGAGCAAGGAGGTTCCCAACTTCTCTACAGAACAGGAACAGATGGACAGTAGCTGTTCTGTGAACAGGCTATGAAGAGTGGCCATGCTGAGGAAGTGTAACTGCCCTGGGAAGAACCCTTCACTACAGAATGTGGCTGCACAGTTGCACTGTGGTCATACTGAGTCATTCCTGGTGCTGGGTGGGTGTGGTCAAGTGCTGTGAAATTCTGGCATTTTGGGGTACATTCTACCTTTCGCATTTGTGTAACTCTTCTGCTGATCAACTGCTTTGCAACCAAAACAGAGCAGCCAACCTATGGTAGAGTCCTCCCTGCAAATTCTCCACCCACAGTGACTGTACCCCACCTCTGTTCTGCCCAGCATGTGCTAGCTTCTGTGTTCTGCCTGCACTGGTCTCCTCCCACCCAATCAAAACTGACCTTTTCTGGTGATCTTACAGATTATCTTCTGCTGGTAATTTGTTGTACTCCCACTATTAGTGGATTCTACCAGTCAAGCACTATTTCAGAGGCTGAATTTGGTAATCAGTAGTGAGCATAGAAGGGAGTTCAGAATGAAGGTTGTGTCCTCTCTGCCATCTTGGCTTCATCCCCACCCTTTTCATTTTTGATACTAACAATTTTATTTACTCCTTTACTTTTTTCAAATTAAATTATTTTATCTATTTTTTAATTTTCCATTAAACTAACTCAATGTAAAAGTTAAGAAAAACACTTTTTCTTACTTTCAGTTTTATTAATCTCCCCTTTTATTTTCATAATGTCAAATTTGATATTTATTTCAGGGTCTTTAATTTCTTTTTTTTTCTATCTTTTTTAGTTGCATGCCCAATTCATTGATCTTCTCTTTCCCTATTTTATGCATGTAAGCATCAAGAGATATAAAACTTCCACTAAGAACTGACTTGGCTACATCCCATAAAATCTGTTGTGTCATTGTTTCATTCTCTTGAATGAAATTATCAATGGTCTCTATGATATCTTGATTCACATGCTCATTCTTTAGAATTAGATTATTTAGTTTCCAATTAATTTTTGTTCTATTTTCTCTGGCCCTTTATCACATGTAATTTTTATTGCATCATGATTTGAAAAAGATGGTTTTACTATTTCTCCCTTTCTGCATTTGATTTTGAGGTTTTCTTGCCCTAATACATGCTCAATTTTTGTATATGTTCCATGTGCCATTGAGAAAAAAAATGTATTTATTTTGTCTCTATTCAATTTCCTCCAAAGGTCTATCATACCTAAATATTCAAATTCTACTTATCTCCTTAACTTTTTTTTTTTCATTTTGTGGTTTGATTTATCTAGTTCTGTTGGAGCAATTTTGAGATCTCCCAATAGTATAATTTTGATGTGTATATCTTCTTCCTTTTTTACCTTTGTATCCTTTTCTTGACTTGTGTATTTGAAGATCAAATTTTCTGTTCAGCTATGTTTCTTTTCATAAAAAAAAAAGAAAATCCCCTATTTCATTGAATATTCATCTTTTCCCTTGAAAGATAATGCTTAATTTTGATGGCTTAATTCTTGGCTGCAGTCCAATTTCCTTTGCCCCTAGGCTCTTCCATCTTTCAAAGTTAAGGCTGATTGTGGCTCCTCAATATTTGAATGGTTTCTTTCTGGCTCCTTGAAGTATTTTCTCCTTGTTCTGAGTTCTGGAATTTAGCTACTTTATTGCTTGGAGTATTCATTTTTGGGACTCTTCCAGGAGATTGGTAGATTCTTTCAATAGCTATTTCACCCTCTTATTCTAGGATACAATGGCAGTTTTCCTTAATGATTTCTTGAAAGATGTTTTATAGGCATTTTATCATTATGCTTTCCAGGGAGTTCATTAATACTAACATTGTCTCTCTGAGATCTATATTCTAGATCAGTTCTTTATCCAATGAGGTATTTTACATTTTCTTCTATTTTTTGGTTGTTTTGTTTGGTTATTTCTCATTAAATCATTTGCTTCACTTATTTAATTCTAATTTTTAGAGAATTTTTATGTTTAGTTAGTGTTTTTGTCTCCTTTTGCATTTGGCCAATTGAACTTTTAAATGATTTTTTTTTGGTTGATCTGTTTTGTTTTGTTTTCATTTCAAAAATTCTGCTTTTAAAGGTATTGATTTTGTTTTCCATTTGCCCAAAATTATTCTTTTTTTAAATAAAACTTTTTATTTTCAAAACATATACAGTGATGATTTGACAACATTATCCCCTTGCATAGTCGTGTGTTTCAAATTTTCTCCTCCTCTTCCCCACCCCTTCTCCTAGATGGCTAGTAATTCAATACATGTTAAATATGCCAAATCTGATATGTATAAACATATTTATACAATTCTCTTGCTGCACAAAAGAAATCAGATCAACAAAAGAAAGTGAGTAATAACACAAAATTTAAGCAAACAACAACAAAAACAGTGAGAATGTTATGTTGTGATCCACATTCAGTTCCTACAACCTGTTTTCTGGATGCAGATGGCTCTCTTGATCACATGATCATTGTAAATGGCAATTATTCATTGTTGAAACAAGTCACATTCATCAGAATTGATCATTGTAATATATATATATATATATATATATATATATATATATATATATGTGTGTGTGTGTGTGTGTGTGTGTGTATATATATATATATATATATATATATATATATATATGTGTGTGTGTGAGGTGTGTAGTGGTATTTCAGAACTGTTTTAATTTGCCTTTATCTGATAAATAGTAATTTTAGCACATTCTCATACGATTAATTTGAAATTGTCTTCATATTCTTTGACCATTTATCAAGTGGAAAATAGCTTCAATTCTTATAAATTTGACTCAATTCTCTATATTTTAGAAATGAGGCCTTTATCTGTACCCTTAAATGTAAAATGTAAAAATAATTTCCCAATTCATTGCTTCCCTTCTGATCTTGTCTGCATTAGTTTTGTTTGTACAAAAACTTTTTAACTTAATATAATCAAAATTATCTATCTGGTATTCAGTTATGAGTTCCAGTTCTTCTTTGGACACAAATTCCTTCCTTCTCCACAGATCTGAGAGGTAAACTATTCTATGTTCTTCTAAATGGGTTATGTTATCACTCTTTATGTCTAAATAATGAACCCTTTTACATATTACCTTGTTATGTGGTGTTAGGTGTGGGTCAAGCCCTAATTTCTTCCATACTAGCTTCCAATTTTCCCAGCAGTGTTTGTCAAATAGTGAGTTCCTATCCCAAGAGCTGGTGTCTTTGGTTTTGCCAAACACTAAATTGCTATAAGTATTGCTTATTTTGTCCTGTTACACTGATTGACTACTCTTTCTTAGCCAGTACTATATGGTTTTGATGACTCTTGCTTTATAATATAGTTTTAAATCTGGTATAGCTAAGCCATTTTCATTACAATTTTTTTTTCATAAATTCCCTTGAAATTTCTGACCTTTTATTCTTCTAGATGAACTTTATTACTATTTTCCTAGGTCTGTAAAAAATTTGTTGGGAGTTTGATGGGCATGACTTTATTTGTGTGAAAAGTGTTTTGTAGTTGTGTTCATATAGTTCTTTACTTTTGGCAGATAGATTCCTAAATATTTCATACTATCAACAGATATTTTAAATGGAATTTCTCTTTCTATCTCTTGCTGCTGGACTTTGTTGATAATATATAAAAATGCTGATGATTTATGTGGATTTATTTTGTATTTTGCAACTTTGTCAAAGTTGTGAATTGTTTCTAGTAGTTTTTTTTTTTTTTTTTGATGCTCTAGGGTTTTCTAAGTATAATCATATCATCTGCAAGAGTGTACTTTCTTCCTGACCTACTCTAATTCATTTAAGCACTTTTTATTTTCTTATTGCCAAATCTAACATTTCTAATACAATATGGTTTAGTAATGGTGATAGTGAGCAGTCTTGTTTCACTACAGATCTTATTGGGAATGGTTCTTATTACATATGGTGCTTGCTGATGGTTTTAAATAGATGTTACTGATCATTTTAAACATAAGTCCATTTATTCCTATACACTCTAGAATTTTTAATAGGAATGAGTGTTGGAGTTTATCAAATGCTTTTTCTGCATCTATTGAGATAATCATATGATTTGTGTTAGTTTGGTTATTGATATAGCTGATTATGTTTTTAGTTTTTCTAATATTGAACCAGCCCTAAATTCCTAGTATAAACCCTACTTGGTCATGATGTATTATCCTGTGGATGACTTTCTGTAATGTTTTTACTAATATTTTATTTAAGATTTTTGCATCAATACTTTTTAGGAAAATTGGTCTATAATTTTCTTTCCCTGTTTTCACCCTACCTTGTTTAGCTACCAGCACCATATCTATGTCATAAAAGGAATTTCTTTCCCTATTTTTTCAAATAGTCTATATAGTCTTAGAATTAATTGTTCTTTGACTGGTTGGTAGAATTCACACATAAATCCATCTAACCCTAGGGATTTTTTCATAGGGAGTTGATTAATAGCTTGTTCTATTTCTTTTTCTAATGTGGTACTATCTAAATAATTTATTTCCTCTTCTGTTGACCTGGCCAAGCTATATTTAAGTAGATACTCCTCCATTTCATTTAGATTATCAAATTTATTTGTACATAGTTGGAGAAAATAACTCCTAATTAATACTCTAATTTCTGCTTCATTGATGGAAAGTTTTCCTTTGTCATTTTTGATACTAAAATTTTTATTTTCTTCTTTCCTTTTTGTAATCAAATTACCTAAGGGTTTATCTATTTTTTTTCATAAACCAACTCTTAGTTTTATTTATTATTTCAATAGTTTTCTTATTTTTCAGTTTTATTAATTAATCTTTCCTTTTAGTTTCAGAATTTCAAATTTGGAATTTAATTGAGGGTTTTTAATTTATTTTTTCCAACTTTTTTAGTCACAAGCCCAATACATTGATCTTCTATTTCTCTATTTCATGCAAATAAACATCTAGAGATATAAAGTTTTCTCTTATAGCCATTTTGGCTGTATACCACAAATTTTGATATGTTGTCTTATTGTTGTCATTCTGTTGGATGAAATTATTGATTGTATCTATAATTTACTGTTTTACCCATTCATTCTTGAGGATGAGATTATTTAATTTCCCATTTCGTTTTGGTCTATTTTCTCATATCACATGTGATTTTTATTGCATCATGATCTGAAAAAAAATGAATTTATTATTTCTGCCTGTCTGCATTTGACTTTGAGGGTTTTATGCCCTAACACATGGTCAATTTTTGTATAAGGTTCATGAACTGTTGAGAAAAACATAAATTGCTTTCTGTCTTCATTGGATTTTCTACAAAGATCCATCTTACCTAACTTTGCTAACATTTTACTTACTTCCTTAACTTCTTATTTATTTTGTGGTTTGATTTACCTAGTTCTGAGAGAGCAAGGTTGACATACTTCACTTGTATAGTTTTGCTGTCTATTTCTTCTTGCAACTCTCTTAACATTTCCTCTATATCACTTAATACTGATATTGCTTCATTATCTGTGGTGCCCTTTAGTGAAATACTGTTTCCTTCCTTGTCTCTTTTAATTAGATCTATCTTTGATTTTATCTTCTTGCTTTTAGTTGATTTGAGGTCCTGTTTTTTTTTTTTGTTTTGTTTTGTTTTGTTTTGTTTTTACTTCACATGAAGCATGTTCACTGTTCCAGCCCTTTACCTTTACTCTGTATGTATCACTATGCTTTAAATGTGTTTCTTGTAAACAGCATATTGAAGGATTCTGGCTTTTAATCCAGCCTGCAATTTCCTTCTGTTTTATGGGAGAATTCATCCCATTCATATTCACAGTTAAATTAACTAATTCTGTATTTCTTCCCATTTATTTACCCTAAGTTATGCTTTTCTCTTTCTTTTCCTCTTTCCCTACTCCCCAGTATTTTGCTTTCAATGACCACCTGCCTCAAATATTCCTCTCTCTTTAGAGCCTTTCTCACTTTTTTATACTTTTCCCGTAATACACATGTTTTTCCTTCTATTAGTCTTTCCATTTCTTTTCCCCCTTTGCCTCCCACTTCCTTAAATGGTGATGTTGGCATATAGGAGCCACCTGATAGTGGCTGCTGAAGATCCTACCCAGACCTGCGGAATGGATCTCCTCTTGTGAGAGAATGATACAAGGAAACTGAGAGGCAGTTGCTGTTCTCTGATCTCTCTGACTGAGAGGCCATTGCATTGTATGACCTCTCTTCTCTTGCCTCTGCCTCCAATTTATTTCATTCCCCATTCACATCACCTTTGTCAGCAAAGGCTACCCTGCAGCTCCTTCCAGATGCTATGATCCATAGCTGTGAAGGCTCTAGGAGAATTGACTTGCCACTTAACAATTCTCTGTTTTTTTGTTTGTTTGTTTGTTTTGTTTTGTTTTTTTGCTGTTATCCCCCTCACCTCTTCCCCCCACAGCATGGTCCACACACTGAGGAATGCAAGCAGCGATATCACTTCTGGGTGGCTGTAGCAGCTGTTGATCTTGTGATATATCATAGAGGCAAACTTTCAAGTGGAGAAGAGGACTGTAATCAGAACAGGCATTTACATCTCTCATCAGTCTCCTGGCTAGGCCCTTTGATATGTTGGCCCATTTAATTACCCCAACTAAAAAAGTCTTATCAGGGTTCTTCCTTTCCTTCCCTGTGGGTTACCAAAGGAACTCTGGAAGGATCCTTCTCAAGAACAGCTCTGGAATGCTGCTGGTTCTTATTACAATTCTTATGCTTCTTATGCCCCACATTGGGTGCCATATGTTGATATAAAGGAGCCAACTGATGTTGATTGCTGGAGATCCAACCCAGACTGTAGGATGGATCTCCTCATGTGAGACGATGATACAAGGAAACTGAGAGACAATTGCTGTTCTCTGAGCTCTCTGACTGAGTTCTCTGCCTCCCTCTCTCCTTTTCCCTCTTCCTCCAATTTATTTTCTTTCCAGTTTGCAACACCTGTGTCAGCAAAGGCTGCCCTGCAATTCCTTCAGATGATATGATCCACAGCTGTGGAGACTCTTAGAGAATTGACCTGCCTTAACAAGGTGAGACACATTTCTGATATTTTCTCTTAGAGCCAAATATGATGAGAGTAAGATTCACACAATGCTCATTCCCCTCCCTTCTTTCAATTATAAGTTTTTTTTCTTTTTTGAATCTTCATGAGATGTAATTTCCCTTATTTTACCTCCTTTTCCCTCTTTTTTCCCAGTACTATCCCCTTTCTTCCTCTAATTTCTTTTTCATATTATCATAATGAAATTAAATTATACCACATTCTCCAAGTATACTCATAACAGAATTATAGTTCTCAAGAGTTCTTTCCTTTGTACTTTTTATACTTTTCTTGAGTTCTGTGTTTGAAGATCAAATTTTTAAATCATTTCTGGTCTTTTCATTAGAAATAGGTGAAATTTACCTTTATCATTGAATGAACATCTTCTTCCCTGAAAGATAGTACTCATTCTAAATGACTAGCTCATTCTTGGCTGTTATCCAAATTCCTTTATCTTTCAAAATATCAGATGCCAGGCCCTTTGATCTTTTAATGTGGACCCTGCTAGGTCCTGGTTAATCCTCATTATGGCACCTTGGTATTTAAATTATTTCTTTCTGGCTATTTGTAATATTGTTTCCTTGGTATGATAGTTCTGAAATTTAGCCACAATATTCCTCAGGGATTTAATTTTGGGGTCTTTTTCAGGAGATGATCAGTGAATTCTCTCAATGGCTATTTTACCTTATGATTCTAAAATATTGGGGCAATTTTCTTTTATAATTTCCTATAAGATAATGTCTAGGTTCTTTTTTTTTTCATCATGCCTTTCAGGAGGTCTAATGATCCTTAGATTATCTCTCCTAGATTTTTTTTCCAGATCAGTTGTTTTTCCTAGGACATATTACATATTTTATTCTATTTTTTCCATTTTTTTTTGTTTTTGGTTGACTGATTCTTGAAGTCTTATTGAGTCATTCACTTCCATTTGTTCAATTCTCATTTCTAGCATATTATTTTCTTCAATTACCTTTTTTAATTGGCCCATTACATTGTTTTCTTCCTTGCATTCTTTTTCCATTTTACAAATATTGTTTTTCAGTGAATTGGTATTTTTTTTCATATCTCTTTTATAGGGCATTATATGCATTTTAAATTCCTTCTTGCAATGATCTTATTTCATTTCCCCATTTTTCTAACTCTCTTTTAAGATTCTTTATGCAATCATCCTTATTAAGCCTTGTCAAATGGGGCCTAGCTCATGTCTCTATTTGGGGCTTCATCTGGAGTTGCTTTGCTTTTAGAAACCTCAGGATTTGAGGGTTGTTATTCTGTCTCCATAAAAGCTGTCTATGGTGAGAGTTCTTTGGGGATTTTTATTCATTTTTAAGGCTTAAGGTCTGTTCAATGCAGAGGAGCAACAGCTGCTTTAATTTGCTTTGGGGCAGTTCTGCTGATTGATTTCTAGTACTGGGTAATGGAAAAAAAAATGTGTCTGCTTTTTGCCATCTTTAGGGGCATTCTTCCCAAAACTATTCTTTAAGGTGTGATTTTCTTCAGATAATTTCTGTATTTCCTTTTCCAAAGCTCTCATTTCCTTTTCCCATTTTTATTTTTTTCTTTTTAGATCCTTTTTTTGTATTAATATAAGAAATTCTTGTGAAATAGACCAACCTTGCGGCCTTCATCTGGAGTCAATTTGCCTTTAGTATCCTCACAGTTTGAGGTCTCTTTTCTTTACCTTGATATATGGTCAGAGGTCTTTTTGCTTTTTTGTTCATTTTTAAAAAGGTTTTGTTTTGCTTTTAGGGCAATAGGGAGATTGTCCCAACCTTCCCCTCCAAGCAACAGAGGCTTCATGCTGCCCTGTGGCTGGTGCTTCTGGCTTCCTTCCCATGCTGGGCATGTTGGACATGCCCAAGTTTCACATTATCTTTGGGTTTGGGGGGCCCACAATTTGCCTTTTTTTGCATTTAAGATCTAATAGCTAATTTGCTGATTCTCTAGCTTCTGAACCAGGACAGAGTAGCAAATGTCTCTATATTTTGGCTAACAGCCTCCTACTCAATTCCTCCAGCATGGCCTGGGTTTCTCTGTAGTATACTCTGTTGGTCTGCAATCCTACCACCACTCCTCGATTCAGATAGACTTCTCCTGGAGAAATGTCCAAATATCTTCTGCTGGAAATTTTTTGCACTCCTTAATTTGTCAGTGCTGTTACTCCAAAAAAAACTATTCAGAGTCTTGATATTGGAAGAGCTGAAACAAAGGCCTTTCTACTCTCTAGCATCATGACTCCACACCCCAATTCTGTTTATTTCACTGCATAAATTCACATAGTATTTCCACTGCCTCTTCGTATTTTTCATTATAGTTATTTCTTACTTAATTTATTTGCTTATATTGTTGAGCAAAACAGTTGGTACACTATATGTACCAGTAAGTTCTTCCTTACTAACACTCTTTAACAAATTTATTAACAAACAAAATATTCTACAAGATTCACAAGTTTGTTGTAACTCTACTTACATCTAACAAGATGATATTGTGTTACTTCAGAATATATCAGTGGACTTAATAAAAATGTGAAAAGCAGTGACACAATCTCAAAATTTCAGAAATCACTGGAAAATTTGAAATCACATTAGAAAATCTATTCAAAAATGAAAATCTTGATTTTCTGATAATCCTGATAAGTGATAAACTAGCCTTTACTTAAAGTCTCTTGCCCCTTCATTGCAGCCCCCTCTAGCCTTGTCTGCCTTTCTTTATTGTTTTTTATTATAATGATGCTGATTATGTGCTATATTTTGACATTAGATTATCAATGGCTGACAGTTACATCAATGAAACAAAAAGATGTTTCATTTGTATAAAAGATTAAAAAAGGAAAGAACACTGGCATAAGGATGAGGAACTCTGATTTAGTTTTATCTGTGGGGTATTGGATAATTCATTTACACTTGCTGATATTTAGTTTCCTCATCTGTGAAAAGGAGGCAGTTGGATTGGATTCTATCACTGGTCTAAAATTAGAAGATTATAAAGTTCAAATGATCTTCTCTCAGTTTATTAATACTGTACTAAGAATTAAGGTAAAAAGACAATTTCCTCAGCATCATCAGTCTCTAAATTGAAGCTAAAGAAATTTTTGAATGACCAAATTGCAAAGATAACTGGATTTTCTGAACTATTGTTTGTGATCAGCATCAATTGGATTCCTGAAACAGTGAAGACAATTGCATATAGTCACACTATATTAAAAAGTACTGCATTCTGACTATTGAAAGGAATATATTAGTTTCTTTCTTATTACTTTAAGAGATGGTGATAGGGAAATTTGGAGAGCAATTTATATAAAGATCATGGAATTATATAGGACAGATTGTGTATCCCTCTCTCTTTTTTCATTCAAGAAATATTTCTTTTCATTTTTTCTTTTTCTGGTTCCCTTATAATTTAACTTCTGCTTGCAAGGTGACTCTGCTATCCTGCTGCCTGCACAGATGTTGTCTAACATCAAATCATTAAACTGTGTTCTGTTCTTCTCCCTGTCCCCCAAATCCCAGATTAGCAGTGAATAGTTGTATCAACACAAAGAAAAAATACTCTATTAGTAGAAGCCTCTAAACACTTAGAACCATACAGGAGATAAAAACAGGAAGGGACCTTCCTGGTCATCTACTTTAATGCCTTCATTTTGAAAATTACAAAACTTGAATTCAGGGATGACAAGTGATATTGCCACGGTTATGGTATTATTAAATGACCTGAGAGGGTGGTATTTCCTTAAAAACAAGAAGCCATAATCAAAAACTCAATACCATTATTTAGTTCAATAGATAAATGACAGAGTCCAGAAAGACTCATCTTTCTGAGTTCAAATTTAGCCTCAAATATTTAGTAGGTTTATGAACTTGAGTAGGTCATGGTTTGATTCATTTAACTCATCTATAAAATGAGGTGAAGAAAGAAATGGCAAAGTACACTTTCCCCCTAATCTACAATATACTTCTCCCGCACAAAACCAGCAATTTCCCATTATTACATAAAAACACAGTCAAACTAGCCTTCTTTACTAGCCTTCTTCCATTAACCCTATTCATCCATTCAGGACAAGAAGCCACAATTACAAACTGACAGTGTATTTCCCAAGAAAACTCCCAAGACTGATCAATTAAATTATCACATAGCAAATTCTGAATTCCCACTTTGATGGAATTAATATTTTATTGGTACTGGGAGGAAATGAAACAGAAACTAATTCCTTTGTCTTATTATTTTTGCTGTTAAGAAAAATGGTTAAATAAATGTGTTTCATATGTATACATGTGTAATAAATTCATGTTACATATGTATATTATATATTGCATATGTATGTGTTTACACATGTATGTGTGTAAAATCTTCAGAATAGCTAAATAAAATATGTAATATAAAACAATGTTTACTTATAATCCACAACCAATATCATATTTAACCGACAAGCTCCAGAGCAGGTGGATTTCTTTAATTATTTGTGGTCTATGATGAATACAAAATAACCTGCAAAAACTTTTCAAGAGATCCATAGGAGGTTGGCAATAGCTCATAGTAATGTGGCATCTATGATGAAGATTGGGTAAGATAAAAGCCTTTCGCCAAACTGCAAGACATTGTTTGCTGTGACCTTTGCTTTGGAAAGCATTTTACTATAACTTGGAACAGCTGGCTGCTGAAAGGGCAGCATCAGGATCAGTTGAAGGGTGTTGAGATATGATGCTATTGGCATGTATCCTGTAAATTTGGGATAAAAATGATCCCAGAAAATGAATGTTCTAGCAGCTGGTCTGACAAAGAATATTGTTTAAACATTCTGCAGCTGATAATTGAGTATTCAGCTAATATATTTTGAAAAGAAGATGGCAGTCCCCAAGGAGTTTTCTAATGACTATAAAATGAGTTCATAGGGGCTCAGAGCCAGATTTAGTAAAAAAAAAAAAAAAAAAAAAAATGAAGTCTTAGAAAATGTTGAGGACAACTAGGTGACTCAGTGGCTAGAGTACCAGGCCTGAACTCAGGAAACCCTGAGATCAAATATGCACTCAGACACTTATTGTGTACCTCTAGGAAAGTCACTTAATCCTGTTTTCTACAGTTTCCTCAGTTGTAAAATGAGATAGAAAAGAAAATGACCAACTATTAAAGAATCTTTGCCAATAAATGTAGTCACAAAATATTGAATATATGAATAGTAGAACTGGGATTATTCTTTGGTATTTTCTAGTATCACACTTCTTTTAGAGATATGGAAACTAAACACTAAAGAAATAAATTAAGAATTATTCAGTATGGATAAAAAGTAATGGTTTAGGAATTTAAAAGATATGAATTCTAAGTGTGGTTCACTTACTGTTATATCATTTGTGGTATCTCAACATCATTTTCATCAGAGGGTTGAATTAGATGATATCAAGGTCCATCCTAGCTCTAAATCCCATGATTTTATATGCTCACAAGATTGTAGAATGAAACTTCTAGTTTTTTTTTTTCTATTAGAAGATAAGACAAAGAAAAAAATCTTTGTCACCTTTGTCACTATTAACTTATCACCCTACATCTTGTTACCAATGAAACTACTAGTCTAGCTAAAATTAATAATACATGATTGGATTCACTACTAGTTTGTTTTCTGACAATATTTTTTAAAAATATTTTATTGTGGGTTTAGTGATTTTCAGCAAAATCAAAAAAAATATTAATTAAAAGAGAATGTTGCTATTAATTATAACATTCTTTTATATGACATTTATGTGTAAAATTTTACTAAGGAGCAAAAAAATGCTTGGTGAACCTTTTTGAACTTCTTATGGTTTTCTTTTATGTATTTAGTTAAACTGGTTAGTTGATATTCCTTTTTTTGGTATTCCTACCTTTATTCAGCACTTCTCTCCTTCTGCTTTCCCATCCCAAAACCCAGGATCAAGTGAAGGTCTCCTTTTAAATAAAAATATCTAGTATAGTGAAGCCCTGAATTTTAAGGGACTAAGGGGGATATCAGACTAGGGAAGTGGTAGCAAAACAAACAAATCAACATATTAGTCATAATTTGTCCTCAGGGACATGACTATGGTATAGCTTATTCTCATTATTGATAAATCCTTCCCCAAATTTCAACCTGACTCTCCAATTATGACAATATAAATTATGAAATTTATTTTTATAAATGTGCTAGAAATGTTTCATTGATCAAATCTTTAGTTGTTACTAATTATTTATTAGTGTAAAAACAAGCAAAAGACAAAGCAAAGCAAAACAAAAATCTTCTGTTTCTTTGGTCCATTTTTTTTTCCTTTTGCTTGTCTGAACTGTTTCTGGAACAGGCCAATTTGCTTTAGATATACCTTTTTCACCTACTGAAAAGTATTTCAAATATATGAAAGGAAAAAAAAAAGATTGAATCTGTTTGAAAAGATTGATAGGGATACATAGAGAATCCACTAAAAACATATAATATTGAATAATATATAGAGAAGATTAAAATAATGGCAAGTTACATAGTATTACTATAAGATTATGGCTATTCTAATCTAAATAGATTTGGTAATGCTGTAGCTTTACATGACCTAGACAAGGGCAACAATCATATTTTTGTGGTTATATTGTAGAAAGAAGAATGACTTTGTTCACGTTTTGTCATACATTTAGCTGAATACCTCATATGATTTGTTGAACAATATGAAGAATAATTTGTAAATTAATTATGAAAAAGTAAAATGTATGTTTATATATATAATATATGTAATATATATTATATATATTTACATATTACATTTATATTTATATTATATATTACATTTATATTTATACATGATGTTTCAGGAAGATATGAGACAAGATTATAACATATACTGTTCCATTTGGGAATAACTATAATTCTGGAGGAATTCAACTTTTAAATACAACATATATTTATTAGATTTCAGCATACCTTCCCTAGGTCTAATACTTCATGACCCAATGGCAATAAAACATGCATATATATTATGTTGCACAATCTTGTGAAGATTCTCAGATTTTACAGACTTACTTGGAATCATTTTGAGCCTTAATAGCTAAAATATATTTTACAATTCTTTTAATAGATAATAAAAGTACTTTCCTGTAAGAGGGCAGCAGATAGTAATGGAACTCTAGATAAGGTACACAATTCTTCAGCTTAGAGAGAACATGCTGACAATGTCTGATTTGGTTCCCCATCTCCACTAAAGTCTCTTGACCTTCCTGAGAAGTCAGGGAGGCTGTGACCACCTCACACCCCTTTGGTGCTCTCAGCCTTTTTGAGAAGTCAAGGGAGGGCAAGACCAGCTGCATTCCACTAGAAACATGGGATATTTACAGTAAAGAAAGGCATATACATATCAATAGCAGAGTGCTTATAGTTTGTACTTGCTCGGTGTGATATGGTGATATAATGGGTCTACATTTGGCACATGCTCAGTGTGCTATAGTTATATAGTGATATGTGCTTATAGTGATATAAGGTATTTAAGGGCTGAAAGGACTGGAAATAGATGGCCTCCATCTTTGACCATCCTCATGAGTCTCCTGACTTCATCATTCCTCCAGTAAGACCAAGGACTCAAGCTGGTCCAGAGGTCCTCTAGAGAACTAGTCCAAATAGTAGATTTTGGCACCCCAGCAGGGAGTTCTAGAAAGCACACTACCTTTTGGTGCCTTAATGTGAAGCATTTGGCTGAGTTCTGTGGAAAAGTCCCCCTGATATGGAAACAGGGTAAGTATAAAAATAAGCAAATGGGAAGAATTGGTAAGAGCTAAATTAATCACTTTTGTTTTTCAGTCAAAATGAGGCAGATAGTAAGAAATAAACTTCCCTTCTGGAAGTATGAAGCATGCTTAGTTAGGTTAACAGGGAAGCAGAGTTTCTTAGTAATTAAGGAGTAGATCTTTAAGTTCTCAAGTGCTTAAAAGCACATGTTTCCTTGGCTCTTTAAAGGAGCAAACTTAGAGCCAGAGAGGTGGAAGTCAATGGGATAACAAACTGAATACAATGGGTTAAAATTGGTTTTAAGGAATCCCACAAGTTTGAAAACTAAGGAAGATTTTAACTTGGATGGCCAAACAAGGAAATATCAGGAAAGAAACAAGCAAAGACTTTATGGCTGTGGCTTCTGAGAGTACATGATGTGGAACATAGTTGAGGAAGTCTTTTTTTAGCATTTTACCAATTCATTTTGCTTGTTACTGCACTAGGAGATCTGCAGGGCATGGCCTTTTGATCAAGAAAAGAGTTATGTATCTTAAGTACCATGATGAGTTGGCCAGAAAAGGAATTAAGTACATTAAGTACCTTTCAAAGTATGTGGTGCTTTTCACATTCAAAACTCCTTTTCAAATCTGCCTATAGCCAAGCATGCACCCTTAGGGTATTCCCCATCTCTTGACCCTCCTTCCTTAACTCCACTTTCCTGGGCAGGAGGACGAGGAGAAGTGGGAAGGGCAATGACACCATCAGCTCAGCCAATGCAGCAGTTTGCCCACCCCTTAAGTCCTCATTATAAGAGGGGGGGGCAGTTCGGCTCCAGGGCCCCATGCAAAAGACACTTGGGGCATGATGACAACTTCTGTTACAACCAGAGAAGCAACGTGATGGGGGAAAGGGATTGTAATTAGGGGGAATAGAGTTGTATGTGGTTGGGACTACTGAGATATCCCCTGGAGGACTGAAACCTATCCCTGTCAGGCCTAAAGACCCCTTACCTCCACACACAGTCAACTTGATCATTTCATCACTTGAGAGTGCTTATAAAACAGTGTCCATCTATACACTGATTTGGGAAAGTACAGAATGTGTAGCTAATGTCCCAGTAACTAATATAGGCAGACAATGAGTGATCTATCAGCCAGCAGAAGTAGTAGCATCAGGCCTCCTGATACACACTCCTGAAATGCAATTTGGTGATATTTACCCAGTTTTTAATTCCCAACCACAGAATCTAGGAATATTCTGGAATGTAGTTGTTATAGCTGACAATCCTATGCTCACTATCAACATAAATGCTATAACATTGAAAGGGTTGGTGAACATGGGTACAGATTGTATAGTAATTAGAGGTGCCAGTTGGCCCAGTCATTGACCAAAGATTACAGCAAACACCCATATGTCTGGCATAGAAGGATCAATAGTAACAGAAATTAGTGCTACTCCTTTGAGAAGCAAATTTGAAGATAAGACAGAAGGTTTTACTTCTTTTGTAGTTAAAAAAATCCCCATCAATCTTTGGGGAAGAGACTGTTTCTATTCTATCACTCTGGATAAGGAAGATATGAAAAGAATTGCCTTTTCAATGCCCAGCGTTAATTTAACTGAGCCTTAAAAAGATTTGAATGGACAGTTTTGCCACAGGGAATGAAAAATAGCCCTGTTATATGTCAAATGTATGTTGCTGCTGCTCTTACTCCAGTAAGAAAAGCATTTTCAAAAGTTGTTGTTATATAGTATGAATGATATCTTGAGGTGTACACCTGAAGAGCAAATGTTAAATGCATGTCTACAAAAGACCACAGAAACATTAAGGAGCTATAAATTGTATATAACTCCAGAAAAAAATTCAAAGGCACACTCCTTTTCAATAGTTAGAATATAAATTTTATACTAAGGTGCTTACACTACAAAAACTTTCTTTAAGAACAAAGAAGTTGAACACCTTAAATGACTTTCAGAAATTGATAGGAGATATCCAATGGATACGTCCAGTGTTGTTAGGTTTAACTACCTTTCAATTACAACCATTATATGACATTTTAAGGGGAGACACTGCTTTAGACTCACCGTGCTAGCTTACAAAAGAAACTCAAGAGGCTTTGAGAGAGGTTGAACTAGCTTTATCCAATGTGGTTGAAAGAGACTCAGAAAGCTTTGGAAATATCAGTTTTTGCTACAAAAGAAGCACCCACAGAAGTCCTTCATCAAGGAAACAGTGTGAGGAGAAGACCCTCCCAGCACAACCAGACCAAAGTCTTACCCCTTACCTAGTGCTTGTGGCTAGAATGTTATTAAAGGCCATTAAGCAAGCAGTACAATTATCTGGAATAAGACTTGGAAAGATATACACCTTTTATGCTAATGCACAAATTAATGTATGCTGTGAAACCATCCCAGAGTGGGAAATTTTATTGGCCACAGCTCCAAATTTTACATACGGATCTCCATTAAAAGTAAACCAGCTATTACATAATTAGACTTGAATTTTTGAAGAAAATGCTTCTAAAATTCCTCTTAAAGGACCAACTATCTTTACAGATGCATACAAACATAACATTTCTGCTGTATACTATCATGATTCAACTATAGAGTAGTCAGAACTTCCATTCAATCCACTCAGCAGAAGGAATTATATGCAATCATGCTAGCTCTTACTTATTATCCAGGGGATGTAAATATAATATCTGATTCGATCTATTAAGTAGGTGTGGTACAAAGAATTGCCACAGCCCAAATAAAATTTGTAGCTTTCAATGTATATCAGCTTTTTAAGGAAATTAAAGAGCAAGTGAGAGAGTGTCCAGGTAAGTATTATATCTTGCATGACCACTCTCATAGTGGACTTCCAGGTACTATTTTTTGTGGAAATTCAAAAGCACATCACCTTCTAACCATGGTGGCTAATACTCCTTTTTTTCAGGCAGCCCAAGAATCTCATTCTAAATATCATCAGAATGCTTGAGCTTTATGTCTGCAATTTGGAATAACAAAAGAGGAAGCTAGGAGCATAGAAAAACCCTGTACAGTTTGCCTTCCTTTCTATAATGCTATACTATACTCCTACAAGGAAAAAACCCTCATAGTTTGAGACCCAATGAAATTTGGCAAATCGATGTGACTCATAATAAATCTTTTTATTGTCTGTCTTTTATCCATGCTGTAGAAGCCTCCTTTTCAGGATTTACTTTTGCAATACCAGCAACAAAAGAGTAGTCACTGAATTTCTTTTGTTTTTATTATCTTTTTTTCTTTTTTCTTTCTTTCTTTTTTATTATAATAACTTTTTATTGACAGAACCCATGCCAGGGTAATTTTTTACAACATTATACTTTGCACTCACTTCTGTTCCAATTTTTCCCCTCTCTCCCTCCAACCCCTCCCCAAGAAGGCAAGCAGTCCTATATATGTTGAATATGTCGTAGTATATCCTAGATACAATATATGTGTGAAGAACCGAACATTTCTCTTATTGCACAGGGAGAATTGGATTCAGAAGATAAAAATGACCCGGGAAGAAAAACAAAAATGCAAGCAGTTTACATTCATTTCACAGTGTTCTTTCTTTGGGTGTAGCTGCTTCTGTCCATCATTGATCAATTTAAGCTGAGTTAGGTCTCTTTGTCAAAGAAATCCACTTCCATCAGAATACATCTTCATACAATATAGTTGTTTAAGTATATAACGATTTCCTGGTTCTGCTCATTTCACTTAGCATCAATTCATGTAAGTCTCACCAATCCTCTCTGTATTCATCCTACTGGTCACTTCTTATAGAACAATAATACTCCATAACATTCATATACCACAGTTTACCCAACCATTCTCCAATTGATGGGCATGCATTCATTTACCAGTTTCTAGTTACTACAAACAGGGCTGCCACAAACATTTTGGCACATACAGGTCCCTTTCCCTTCTTTAGTATCGCTTTGGGGAATAAGGCCAGTAGTACCACTGCTGGATCAAAGTGTATGCACAGTTTGATAACTTTTTGGGCATAATTCCAGATTGCTCTCCAGAATGGTTGGATTCATTCACAACTCCACCAACAATGCATCAGTGTCCCAGTTTTCCCACATCCCCTCCAATATTCATCATTATTTTTTCCTGTTATCTTAGCCAATCTGATAGGTGTGTAGTGGTATCTCACAGTTGTCTTAATTTGCATTTCTCTGATCAATAGTGATTTGGAACACTCTTTCATATGAGTGGTAATAGTTTCAATTTCATCATCTGAAAATTGTCTGTTCATATCCTTTGACCATTTATCAATTGGAGAATGGCTTGGTTTCTTATAAATTAGAGTCAATTCTCTATATATTTTGGAAATGAGTCCTTTATCAGAACCTTTAACTATGAAGATATTTCCCCAGTTTGTTGCTTCCCTTCTAATCTTGTTTGCATTAGTTTTGTTTGTACAAAGACTTTTTAATTTGATATAATCAAAATTTTCTATTTGATGATCAGTAATGGTTTCTAGTTTATATTTGGTCACAAATTTCTTCCTCCTGCACAAGTCTGAGAGATAAACTATCCTATGTTCCTCTAATTTATTTATAATCTCTTTCTTTATGCCGAAATCAAGGACCCATTTTGATCTTATCTTGGTATATGGTGTTGAATGTGGGTCCATGCCTAATTTCTGCCATATTAATTTCCAGTTATCACAGCAGTTTTTGTCAAATAATGAATTCTTATCCCAAAAGTTAGTATCTTTGGGTTTCTCAAACATTAGGTTACTATAGTTGACTATTCTGTGTTGTGAACCTAACCTGTTCCACTGATCAACTAATCTATTTCTTAGCCAATACCTAATGGTTTTGGTGACTGCTGCTTTATAACATAGTTTTAGATGTAGGTACAGGTAGGCCACCTTCATTTGATTTTTTTTTCACATTAATTCCCTTGAGATTCTCGACCTTTTATTCTTCCATATGAATTTTGTTGTGATTTTTTCTAGATCATTAAAATATTTTCTTGGAAATCTGATTGGTATAGCACTAAATAAATAGATCAGTTTAGGGAGTATTGTCATCTTTATTATATTCACTCGGCCTATGCAAGAGCACTTAATATTTTTCCAATTATTTAAGTCTGACTTTATTTGTGTGGAAATTTCTTTGTAATTTAGCTCATAAAATTCCTGACTTTCCTTTGCTAGACAGATTCCCAAATATTTTATGCTGTCAACAGTTATTTTTTTTTTTTAAAGTCACTGGTTTTTATTGTTTTCTTCATTTTAATTTTTTTATTCTGAAATGAAATGCCAAAAGAATAAACATTGCCATTTACATAGAAAAGATGATTGTACACGGAACTACAACAGTCAAGTACAACCTGACTTTCTTCTTACGTGTGTAATAAATCCAAGAGATAACTTTCAAATCTGTCCTGCTGCTCTGTAGTTCCTTTGGTACTTTCTTCTCTTCTGAACATTTTAAAGGCAATGTTTCAGCGACTCTTTTCTTTTTTTTTTAATACCTTTTATTTACAGCATATATGCATGGGTAACTTTACAGCATTAACAATTGCCAAACCTCTTGTTCCAATTTTTCACCTCTTACCCCCCACCTCCTCCCCCAGATGGCAGGATGACCAGTAGATGTTAAGTACATTAAAATATAAATTAGATACACAATAAGTATACCTGACCAAAATGTTATTTTGCTGTATAAAAAGAATCAAACTCTGAAATATTGTACAATTAGCTTGCTAAGGAAATAAAAAATGCAGGTGGGCATAAATATAGGGATTGGGAATTCAATGTAATGGTTTTTAGTCATCTCCCAGAGTTCTTTCTCTGGGCATAGCTGGTTCAGTTCATTACTGCTCCATTGGAAATGATTTGGTTGATCTCATTGCTGATGATGGCCAGGTCCATCAGAACTGGTCATCATATAATATTGTTGTTGAAGTATATAATGATCTCCTGGTCCTGCTCATTTCACTCAGCATCAGTTCATGTAAGTCTCTCCAGGCCTTTCTGAAATCATCCTGTTGGTCATTTCTTACAGAACAGTAATATTCCATAATATTCATATACCACAATTTATTCAGCCATCTCCAACTGATGGACATCCATTCAGTTTCCAGTTTCTAGCTACTACAAAAAGGGCTGCCACAAACATTCATGCACATACAGGTCCCTTTCCCTTCTTTATAATCTCTTTGGGATATAATCCCAGTAGTAACACTGCTGGATCAAAGGGTATGCATAGTTTTATAACTTTTTGAGCATAGTTCCAAACTACTCTCCAAAATGGTTGCATTCGTTCATAACTCCACCAACAATGCATCAATGTCCCTGTTTTCCTGCATCCCCTCCAACAATCATCATTATTTTTTCCTTGTCAACAGTTATTTTGAATGGAATTTCTTTTTGTATCTCTTGCTATTGGATTTTGTTGGTTATGTATAAAAATGCTGAGGATTTATGGGGATTTATTTTGTGCAATTTTGCTGAAGTTGTGAATTATTTCTAATAGCTTTTTAGCAGAATCTCTGATGCTCTCTAAGTATACCATCATATCATCTGCAAAGAGTTATAGTTTGATTTCCTCCTTGCCTACGCTAATTTCTTTGATCTCTTTCTTGATTCTTATTGCCGAGGCTAATGTTTCTAATACAATATTAAATAATGATGGTGATAGTGGGCAAACTTGTTTCACTCCAGATCTTACTGGGAAAGGTTCCAGTTTTTCCCCATTGCATATGATGCTTACTGACAGTTTTACATATATGCTCCTGACTATTTTAAGGAAAAGTCCATTTATTCCTATACTCTCAAGTGTTTTTACCAGGAATAGATGTTGGATTTTATCAAATGCTTTTTCTGCATCGATTGAGATGATCACATGGTTTTTGTTAGTTTAGTTATTGATATAGTTGATTATGCTAATAGTTTTCCTAATATTGAACCAGCCCTGCATTTCTCATATAAATCCTAGTTGGTCATAGTGTATTATCCTGGGGATGATTTTCTGTAATCTTTTTGATACTATTTTATTTAAGATTTTAGTATCAATATTCATTAGGGAGATTGGTCTATAATTTTCTTTCTCTGTTTTCAGCCTACCTGGTTTAGGTATCAGTACCATGTTTGTGTCTTAAAAAGAGTTTGGTAGGACTCCTTCAATCTCTATTTTTTCAAATAGTTTATATAGCATTGGAGTTAATTGTTCTTTAAATGTTTGGTAGAATTCACATTTTAATCCATCTGGTCCTGGGGATTTTTTCTTAGGGAGTTGGTTAATAGCTTGTTCTATTTCTTTTTCTGAGATGGGCCTATTTAGGATATTTACTTCTTCCTCTGTTAATCTGGGCAAGCCATATTTTTGAAGGTATTCTTCCATTTCATCTAAGTTGTCAAATTTATTTGCATAAAGTTGGGTAAAGTGACTCCTAATTATTGCTCTAATTTCCTTTTCATTAGTGGTGAGTTCTCCCTTTTCATTTTTGAGACTAACAATATGACTTTCCCCTTTCCTTTTTTTAAAATCAGATTTAGTAAGGGTTTGTCTATTTTGTTGGTTTTTTCATAGAACCAACTATTAGTTTTATTAATTCAATAGTTTTTTTTTTTACTTTTATTGTTAGAATTTCAAGTTTAGTGTTTGACTGGGGGATTTTAATTTGTTCCTTTTCTAGCATTTTTAGTTGCAAACCCAATTCAGTGACCTTCTCTTTCTCTATTTTATGCAAGTAGTCCTCTAGAGATATGAGATTTCCCCTTATTACTGCTTTGGCTGCATCCCACACATTTTGGTATGATGTCTCATTATTGTTGTTTTCTTGGGTGAAGTTATTAATTGTGTCTATGATTTGCTGTTTCACCCAATCATTCTTTAGTATGAGATTATTTAGTTTCCAATTATTTCTTGGTCTATTTTCCCCTGGCTTTTTGTTGAGTGTAATTTTTATTGTATCGTGGTCTGAAAAGGATGCATTTAGTATTTCTGCCTTACTGCATTTGAGTTTGAGGTTTTATGTCCTAATATATGGTCAATTTTTGTATAGGTTCCATGAAGTGTTGAAAAGAAAGTGTACTCCTTTCTATCTCCATTTCATTTTCTCCAGAGATCAATCATATCTAACTTGTCTAGTATTCTATTTACCTCTTTAACTTCTTTCTTATTTATTTTGTAGTTTGATTTATCTAATTCTGAGAGTGCAAGGTGAGATCTCCCACTATTATAGTTTTGCTGTCTATTTCTTCTTGCAGCTCTCTTAATTTCTCTTTTAAGAATTTAGATGCTACACCACTTGGTGCATATATGTTTAATATTGATAATGCTTCCTTATCTATGCTACCTTTTAGCAAGATATAGTGTCCTTCCTTATCTCTTTTAATTAGATCAATTTTTGCTTTTGCTTGATCTGAGATCAGGATGGCTACTCCTGCTTTTTTGACTTCACCTGAAGCATAGTAGATTTTACTCCAAACTTTTACCTTTCCTCTGCATGTATCTCCCTGCTTCAGGTGTGTTTCCTGTAAACAACATATTATAGGATTCTGGTTTTTAATCCATTCTGCTAACTGCTTCCTCTTTGTGGGGGAGTTTACGCTGTTCACATTTATGGTTAAAATTACCAATTCTTTGTTACTTGCCATCTTGTTAACCCCTGTTTATGCTTTTCACCTTTCTTTCCTCCTTAGCCCTCTTCCCAGTATTAAACTTGTGAGCACCACTTTCTTCTCGCAACCCTCCCTTTTTAGTATCCCTCCCCCTGCCTTAGAGTTCCTCCCCCTATCTTACTCCTTTCCCTCACAGTTTCCATATTCCCTTCTGCTTAGCTTATTCCTTTCCTTTTTACTTTTCCCTTCTCACTTTTCAATGAGGTGGAAGAAGTTCCACCATAAATTGAATATGTCTAAAATTTTTCTCTTAAAGCCAATTCTGATGGCAGTAAGATACCCACTATATTCATCCCCCTCCATTCTTTCTCTCAGATATAATAGGTTTCCTTTGCCTCTTTGTGAGATGTAGCCCCTCCACTTTACCCTTTTTCCGGTACAATGTCCTTTCTACCTCTAGTTTCTAGAACAAGGTATATATGTATTCTTTATATATCTTTACAGCAAAAATATAGTTCCCAAGATTTCTTTTTACCTTTTTAGGTTTCTCTTGAGTTCTATATTTGTAGATCAAATTTTTTGTTAAGTTCTGGTTTTTTCATCAAAAATAGGTGAAATTTACTTATTTTGTTGAATGACCATCTTCATCCCTGGAAAAAGATGCTCATTCTGACTGGGTAAGTTATTTTTGGTTGCATACCGAGATCCTTAGCCTTTTGGAATATCATATTCCAGGCCCTTAGATCTTTTAATGTGGATGCTGCTAGATCTTGGGTGATCCTTATTGTGGCTGCTCTATATTTGAATTGAGTTTTTCTAGCTGCTTGAAGTATTTTTTCCTTCATTTGAGGGTTTTGGCGTTTGGCCACTATATTTTTTGAAGTTTTGATTTTAGAATCCCTTTCAGTAGGTGATTGATGAATTCTTTCAATGCCTATTTTATCCTCTGTTTCTATGACTTCTGGGCAGTTCTTTTTGATAATTTCCTGGAAAATAGTGTCCAGGCTCTTTTTTTCATCATATTTTTATGGGTCCAAGAATTCTCTGATTGTCTCTCCTAGACCTATTGTCCAGGTCTGTTGTTTTCCCAAGAAGGTATTTCTCATTTTTCTCCATTGTTTGATTTTTTTGGTTTTGCTTGACTGATTCTTCTTGTTTCCTCAAGTCATTCAATTCCATTTGTTCAATTCTGATTTTCAATGAAGTATTTTCTTCACTCACTTTTTTAATATCTTTTTCTAATTGTCCAATTGAGTTGTTTTGTTCTATGGAATTTTTTTTCCATTTCACTAATTTTATTTTTTAGAGAGCTGTTTTCTGTTTCTGGTTCACTAATCCTGTTTTTCAAGGATTTGATTTCTTTATCCACTCTGTCTTTAAATGAGTAGAATGACTTCTCCAGACTCTCTTGCCAAGCCTCCCTCTCCTTTTCCCATTTTTCTTCTAGCTCTCTTGTGAGAGCCTTTTTAATTTCTTCTATGAGATTCATCTGTGCTGAGGAACAGATGATCTCCTCCTGTGGGGATTCACCTGGAGACAGTTTGTTTTTAGTGTCCTCAGGGTTTAGAGTCTGCTCTCTATCTGTATAAAAGCTGTCAGTGGTTAAGGTCCTTTTCATTTTTTTGCTCATTTTGTCAGAGAAGAATCAGAGACAAACTAGCAAAGAAAAAAAGGAAAAAAACCCAAATGGACTCTGCTTTTTTGGGGAGAGGGGCTGGGTAGTGTTACTGAGCTTCCTCTACAGACTGCAGGGGGCAGCAGCGAGGCACTAGCAGGACTGTGCTCCACCTCGGTCCAAGTCTCTTAGAACATGCCAAGATGCTGTAGGGGAGGGGTGGCCAGGTCCTGAGAAACTCCAGCTGTTTGGGGTTGTATTCTTTACCCCTTGTGTTTTTAGCTTCTCTGCTGGGCTACTGACTTGCTGCCAGAGAAAAGTATTCAATCCTCTAGCAAAGTTCTCCCCACAGAGACCACTGAGATCAAACCCCACCGGCCTCTGGTCTGCTTGGCTGTGAGCTGCCTCCCGTGTTCTCACTGCCGCTGCCCTCAGCCTGAGCACGATCTAAAACCGTCCCCACCCTTGAGTAAAAAGAGACCTTTCCTGTCAAATCTCAAGAATGTCTTTTCTTGGTAACTATTTGTGGGTTTTTTTTTTTTCAGTCAAGCATTCATTCAGAGGCTTGTCATGAAATGAATTCTGAGAGAAAACGTGGAGCTTACACAACTGTGTGCCTTCTCTTTTCCATCTTGGCCAGAAGTCCCGTCACTGAATTTCTTATATGAGCTTTTGCAATTATGAGTGTGCCACAAGCAAGAAATAATGGACCTGCCTATACTGCTAAATATTTTGCAAACTTTTGTGTCCAGTATCAGATTTTGCACACCACTGGCATACCTTTTAATCCTCAAAGAAAGCAATAGTAGAGAGGAGAAACAGAGGCAACTGGACACTCCTCCAAAAACAAAAGGGGAGCCACAGGTAATCCTAGAGAACTTCTGAACTTAGCCCTTTATATTATTAATTTATTTGATTTTTGATGAAGACACCCTGGCTTTGGCAGACAGATTTTATAACCTACTGGAAGAACAGTGTCCAGTGAGAGCAGCTCCACTCTCTTTAGATAATCACCAGGTGATGTGGAGAGACCCAGAAAGTAGTGAATGGAAAGGACCAGATAGGTTAACTACCTGGGGGAAAGGGTTTGCATGTGTCTCTACAAATGGAGAAGGAATAAGATAGGTGGCAACAATCAGTATCCTCCTTATTCCTCTGAGAGAGATAGAAAAAAGAGAACCCTTAAAACGAAGAAGACCCAAGAAACATCTGGTGGTTCTATCTGTGACTATGTGTGCCATTGAAAGAGCATTACAGTTAACCCTATGTGTATGGCAATTAACTCATGAACATCAAAAAATGTTAATGAAACTATTGCAAGACTTCAAAAACCCACAGGAATCATTGGATTTCCTGACACATGAAGTGATGGGTAATAGATTGGTTTTGGACTACCTCTTGGCTGCTGAAGGAGGTGTAAATGTTGTTATGAATTGATAGTTATTTTCTACAACTTCCTTTAGGATTCATGGAAATCTTTTATAATACTGTATCGATTCATATTGTTTGTAACATCTCTACTAGCCTGTGTTATATTACTACTTGCTTGTGTAATACCTCCCATGAGTTTATGTATACCTGTTTCAACTAAGAAAAAAATGAAAACGGGAGATGTAGAGGGCCACAGATAGGTGGGGTACTCTGGCTAAGGCATAAGACCTTTTACCCCAGAGGGAACCTGCTGACAATGTCTGGTTTGCTTCTCCATCTGCCCTAATGACTCTTTGCCTTCCCTGAAGTTAGTGAGGGCAAGACCACTTGTGTTCTACTTGAAGCAAGGGATACTTACAGTAAAGAGAGGCATTTATATATCAATAGCAGAGTGTTTATAGTTAGTACTTCCTCAGTGTGATATGATGACATAATGATTCTACAGCTGACACATGCTCAATATGATGTAGTGATGTAATCATACTAAGATATCTAAGGGCTGAGAGGACCGGAAATAAATGGATTCCATCTTTGACCATCCTTGTGAGACTTCTGTCTTCATCACTCCTCCATTAAGACTAAGGACTCAGGCTAGTCCCTAGGTCCTCCAGAGAGTTAGTTCAGACGGTATATTTTGGCACACCAGCATGGAGGCTCTAGAAAGCAATGGTACGTTTTGTCACCCCAACTTGGGGGCTCTAGCAAGCAAGATATTTTAATCACCCCAGTCTGGAAACATTGGAAAGCAATGGTAAGTTTTGTCACCCCAACATGAGGGCTCTAGAAAGCACACTAAACTTTTCCCCCAAAAAATTTCAGCATTCCACTCGGTATAATTTTATCTGTAACAAACAGATTTTATACATATCAATGCTTAGCGATTGTTTTAAAAAAATCTTCTCATTGTTATACCAACTTAAAAAAAAAACAAAAAACAAACCTTAAACTGTGCTGAAAAAGAATCACTAACAACTTTTCTATCTCCTAATTCTCTCTAAAGATTATTGCTTGTTTTCTGAAGATGTATTAGAGTGTTTTCAAGTAATGGTTTCTCAGTTTTTAATCATTTTTCTTTTTCAATCAAAATAGGTTTTCACTTTAGTACAGTTAACAGTTTTATTGGGGGTTTGAACAATTCAGGTATTGACTTCAATGCAGTGACAGCTGCAAAATAGTTATTAAAGTGAATTTTAATAATAATAATATATATTGTAGAAATTAAAGAATTAAAAACTCAATAAGTGAGACCTATCAAACATGTGTTCCATTAAATATAGTATAGACTAACAGAGAACTAACTCTAGGTAGAAAAACTAACTTAAAATGTTCTGAATAAGTCCAGTTTTAGTAGGACACAGTCATGACTGTTGCTCTCACAAAAATAAAAGATTTCAAAATGATCACCCTAAATAATTTATATAATGCTTTGAATTTTATAAATAGAGTTCAAATGAACAAAAAGCTTTATGTAGAGTTGAACAGGAGGGAAAGAGGAGGATGGATTACTTTTAATTAGCAAAAAAAAACCAAATAAAAATCCCTCATTTATGGATCTCATTTACAGATTATATAAAGTCACATTTGATTCTTATGACACCCATATTTTGCTAGAGCTATTAATATGCCCATTATTATCTCCAACTGAGGCTTGGAGAAGTTAAATATATTAATTCAAATCATACATTTAATAAATATCAAGGGCAGAATTTTCTCTCAGGAATTCCTGACATCAATTTCAATACTTCTTGTTCTGTACTATCTAGATGACTGAATTTTGAAATACTATGTAAGAAATAGAATATGCTGCCCCCAAAGAATAGTGCAAAGAGGAAAGTGGATAGCTATATGTTGGTGGTAAAAAAAAAAAAATAATGATGGATTCAAAGTGTGCCTGGTAAAAGGTAATTGTTATGCAAATTTTCAAAAACAAGGGGTGAATATACTGTGAAGTACAAATCAATCAGACTGACTTCAATTTCTGGGAAAATATTTTAAATGCATGATTGAAGAGTTCTTAATGAATGTATATGCCCCCCAAATAAGCAGTGGTTGAAAAAAAACCCTTCACAGGTATTTTTATCAAGAATAAGTTGTGCCAATAAATGAAGAAAAAGAAATTGAAGGAGTTAGAGTAAGCAATAAGGGTTAAAAAAAAAACTATTGCTGTTTGCAGGTGATATGATGATATTTTTAGAGAATTCCAAAGAATCAACCAACAAACTACTTGAAACAATAACAGCTTTAAGAAAATTTTAGGATATAAAATAACCCCAGATGAATCATTGGCACATCTATATACTGACAACGAAATTTAAGAGTAAGAGATAAAAAGAGAAATTTAATTAATCAATTAATTTAATACAGTTATTTAAAGTAATTGTAGATAATACAAAATATTTGGGAGTCTACCTGCTAACATATAGTCAGGAATTAAATGAACCCAATTACAAATCACTTTTCATACAAATAAAGTTAGATATAAAATGGAAAAATATTAATGCTCATGAGTAGGTTGAGTTATTTAATAAAATGACAATTCTATGTTAATAGTTATTCAATGCAAATACCAGTCAAACTGCCAAAATTATTTTATAGAGATAGAAAAAAAATAACATTTATCTGAAAGAATAAAAGGTCAAGAATATGAAAAGGATTAATTAAAAAAAAAAAAGACAAAGGGAATGTGGCTGAGATATACAGACCTAAATCTATACTATAAAATTAAAACCATCCAAAATTGGTGAAAAGGTAAGAGTAACACATCATTGGAATAGGTTAGTTATACAAGATATAATACTCAATAAATATAATAATATAATGTTTGATAAACCCAAAAGACTCCAGCTTCTGGGAAAAGAACTCACTTTTTGACAAAAAATTGCTCAAAGAGTACAAAAAAAGTATGGCAGAAACTAGGTACTGACTAAAACCCTATCCCAAGATGATATCAAAATGGGTTGATGATTTAGACATAAAGGGTGATATTATAAGCAAATAAGAAGAGAAAGTCATAGCCTACATATCAAATCTTTATACAAAAGGGAGGAATTTATAGCCATAGAAGAACTAGAGAATATTATGAAATGAAAACTGGATAATTTTGATTATATTAAATTAAACCAATGTAGTTAAAATAAGAAGGGAAGCAGAAATCTGTGAAACAATTTTTTACAGCCATATTTCTGATGAAGGTTTCATTTCTAAATAGAGAACAGTGTCAAATTTATAAGAAGGCAATTCATTCCCCAAATGAGAAATGGTCAAGGCTTATGAACAAAATTCAGATGAAAAAATTAAAGTCATTTCTAATCAAATGAAAAAAAAAGGTCTAAATCACTCTTGATTTGGGAAATGCAAATTAAAGACAACTCTGAGATTCAACTTCACATCTCAGAAATTGTCTAAAATGACAGGAAAAGATAATGATAAATGAAGGACGACATATGAGAAAATTGGGGCACTAATGTGTGATGATCGCATTCCTCCACCCCCACCCCCGCCCCAAAGTGGCACTATAGAAAGCATGCCTAAATTGATTAAAGGACAAGGATCGGTCATAACTTGGGAACAGATAACTAGACTTTTGGGTACATTAAATCACACCTCCCTTTGGTTCTTAAAGGAAGAGCAAATCTCTCCAGATAACTGGACATTGATAGGGCAACAGCTCTGTGCATACTACAATGAGAGAGTCATCACTAATAGCCTCTGTGTTATTGCTATGTGCTTGTGTAATACCTCCCATGCTGATGGGTTTGTCCATACCTGTTTCTAATAAGACCCTTCTGCCCAGAAACCCATTAGCAACTCCCACTTTTCTTTGGTGCTTTCCATCTCCCTTTGTACGATGTCAGGGAGGGCATGATCATCTCCTTTTTAGTGCTTTCACCTCCCTTCCTGAGAAGTCCAAGGGGAGGGGAGCGTGATCACCTTCTTTTTCGGTGCTTTCACCTCCTTTCATGAGAAGTCAGGGAGGGTGTGATCACCTTCCCTTGGGGGCTCTCACCTCCCTGAGAAGTCAGGGGTGGCATGACCACCTGTGTTCTAAAACAAAAGAAAGCAGGAGATGTAACAGGCTGAAGCTCGAGTTGATGCACTGAGGTCCCAAGCATGTGAGGCTAAATAGCAATTGGATGCTACTCTATTAATATATGCTTGGAGAAAGAATAGCTCCGCCCACTCTCTGTGCAAGTTTTGATGTGTTGTATAAGAAATGACGTAGAGACAATTGTGGTGGGTGGAGAGAGAGAGGCAGAGGGACTGCTGGTCTGGTTCGTGTCACAACTGCTCTCACTTCCTATGGCCATCCCCCTTCACCTCGGCAAAGAATAAAGATCAAGAATTTTCCCTTAACCTGAATTCCTTACTTGGACTGATTTTAAAATATGCAGTCATCACACTAATGCATTATTGGTGGAGTTGTGAAATAATCAAACCATTCTAGAGAGCAATTTGGAATTATGCTCAAAGGACTATGAAACTGTGCATATCCTTTGATCCAGAAGTATCACTATTTTTTTTTCATTTAATAGCTTTTTATTTACAGGTTATATGCATGGGTAACTTTACAGCATTAACAATTGCCAAACCTCTTGTTCCAATTTTTCAACTCTTAACCCCCACCCCTCCCTAGATGGAGGATGACCAGTAGATGTTAAAACATTAAAATAAAATTAGAACACAATATAAAGACCAAATGCTATTTTGCTGTAAAAAGAAATGACTTGAAATATTTACAATTATTGTGAAGGAAATCAAAATGGGTGGGCATAAATATGGTTAAATTCAATGTTTTTTTTAGTCATCTCCCCAAGTTCTTTCCCTTGGGTAGTGTTCAGTTCAATGCTCCATTGAAATGATTTGTTTGATCTTTTGAGGATGGCCAGGTCCATCAGAACTGGTCATCATATAATTTGTTTTAAAGTATAAATGATCTCCTGTCCTGCTATTTCACTCAGCATCAGTTCATTAAGTTCTCCAGGCCTTTCTGAAATCATCCTGTTGGTCATTTCTAAGAACAGTAATATTCCATAATATTATATACCCAATTTATTCACCATTCCCAACTATGGACATCCATTCAGTTTCCAGTTTCTACCACTACAAAAAGGGTCCACAAACATTCGTGCACATAATCCCCTTTCCCTTCTTTATAATCTCTTTGGATATAATCCCAGTAGTAACACTTTGGATCAAAGGGTATGCACAGTTTGATAACTTTTGAATAGTTCCAAACTACTTCCAAAATTTGTTCGTTCCAACCCACCAACAATGCATTAATGTCCCCAGTTTTCCCAATCCCCTCCAACAATCATCATTATTTTTTCCGTCACCTTAGCCAATCTGAAGGTGTGGTGGTATCTTTGAGTTGTCTTAATTTGCATTTTCCTGATTAAAAACTTGGAGCATCTTTTCATAGACTAGAAATAGTTTCAATTTCTATCTAAAATTGTCTATTATATCCTTTGACCATTTTCCAATTGGAGTGGCTTGATTTTTTATAAATTAGATTAATTTCATATTTTGGAAATGAGGCCTTTATAGAACCTTTGACTTAAAAAATATTTTCCCATTTTTGCTTCCTTCTAATCTTCTCTGCATTAGTTTTGTTTGTACAAAAAACTTTTAGTTTGGTATAATCGAAATTTTCTATTTTGTGATGTAATGATCTCTAGTTCTTTGGTCATAAAGTCCTTCCCCTTCCAAGGTCGGGGTAAATATCCTGTGTTCCTCTAATTTATTAATAATTTCATTCTTTATGCCTAGGTCATGAACCCATTTTGACCTTATCTTGGTGTACGGTGTTAAGTATGGATCAATGCAGAAGTATCACTATTGAGTCTATATCCCAAACAGATTAAGAAATAGGACCCACATGTGCAAAACTACTTATAGAAGACTTTTTTTTAGTGGAAAAGAACTGAAAAAGGAAGTGATTGCCTATCAGTTGGGGAATATGTTATAGCATAAAAGTTATGGAATATTATTATTCTTTAAGAAATGAAGAGCAGGATACATTCAGAAAAACCTTACATGAACTGATACTAAGTGAAGTGAGCAGAAATAAAATAACATTGTACATAGTAACAAAATATGGACTTGGTTCTCAACAATGCAGTGACATTTCCAATAGACTCATGAGTGAAAAATACTATCCACATCTAGGGATTGAATGTATATCAAAGCATAGTATATTTTCACTTTTTTGTTTATTTCTCATGTCTTTTTTTCTCTTTTGTTTTCATTATTTGTATACAATATTACAATATGACAAAAGGGAAACTATATTTAAAAGAATTGCAGATATTTAAACTATATCAGATTGTTGTCTTGGGAAAAGGAAAGGAAAGAGAAGGAAGTAGAAAAATCTGGAATATAAAAGCTTACAAAAATGAATATTGAAAACTATCTTTATATGTATTTGCCAAATAAAATACTATTAAAAGAAATAGAAAAAAGACTAAGTTGCGCCAAACCACCCTTATTTACTTTTTTGAAAAGGATATAGGGATCCAAGTGGAAGAGTAGCAGAAAAAAGGTTAAGAATAATTCTTTCCTCAAAATTAAAAAAAAAAAATTAAGCAAAGCACAAAATCTGAATAGATGTCGAAAATTCACCAGACTGTGTCAATGTACCAAAAGAGGAACAAAATAAGAAAAAAAAAAAGTGGTGTGATTTAAATCCCAGGAGCTAAGCAAGGTATTAGTTCTAGTCTACAGTCAATTCTAAATCTCACAGAGAATAACTAGAGCAACAACTGCAGACAAAAAGGTGACAGGCCTGCAGCTTCATTGCAGAGCTCTCCAGCTAGCTTCTAGTGACTTAGTTGAGAACCAAACCCAAACCAAATTGCAGATATCAGGCCAAAGGGGCAGAAATAAAACTTTGATGTGGAGCAGATCACTTTAGAAGCACAGAAAACTTGAATTTTCTCATACGGAGTTATACCAGACATCTTGGAAAAACATTGCCCTTCATATCCAAAGAAAACATCAACACAATTAGCCAAGATCTTCCTGTTAAGATGGAATGCATGTTTATAAGAACAACACATTTTTAAAGGTCTCTGAGTCCATGTCATGTGAATATCAGCTGGAGGAACTTGTAATGTTTACTCAGGAGAGAAGAAGCTTCAAAAACATGTGAAAACAAGGGCAGAAACATGTATTGAACACCTACTATGATATAGGCTCTCTATTAAGCATTTTATAAATATTTCATTGCATCTGAGATCAATTATTTTAAGGTTTGTCATATGAAAGAGTGATTAAACTTAGTTTTAAATTTTATTTTCCTTCAAGATGTCAAAGAAGGAATAAGAGAAACAGTAAAATAAAAAATAAAAAAAAAAGACTTGAAAGGAAGAAAAAAAAATTCTGGCAATTAGAAGTATATCAAAGTGTAGTTAGCTGCCTTTAAGTATATATATTTTCTTTAAATGGAGGTCTCAAAACAGATATTTTATGACCAGCTTATGGGAGTACAGAATTATTTTTGGAAGCAGAATGAGATAGATAGCTACTGAATTCCCTTCCTATTAAAAAATCCAGTGGTGTTGAATCCCAGGTTCAAAAGGTGCTTTTCACAGAATCACTAATCTCCTTTTTGTAAGTCTGTCATGGTCTGAAGGTATTATACCTGATGTCCATTGTCTTAGATATAACTTGTGTCCCCTGGAGCTGTGAACAGATCATATTCTCATCTCTCTAGTTATTATATTTAGGAGGTTTTTCCTTTGTCCTTTTCTTTTCTTTCTTCCTAATGGCTGAAGATGTCTTTTCTTAAATTATGTGAGATATAAGGACACAATTAAAAATCTACTCCTCTACATATTGCTGAATTAACTGACTCATTGATGAAAAAAGCTCTATTCCATAAGTTAGTTTGAAAGGCCTGTAACAATGGTACATTGATACTCAATTAAAAATTGATAGAAATAATTTGGATGGGCAAGAGTTTATTTTGCATATTAATGAAATTAACTGTGAAGTCATTTTGCTATATAAATGCAATTCAGGGCATTTACTAGAGGTATCATTTTAGATCTTCATTTGAATTTTTGACCATAGAAGCTCAATCGAAACTATTTCATATGTGTGTTTATTAATTAATTCTGCAATAACCTGTGGAAAGATGAGGGCTAGAACAAAAACAGTTACATTGTATTTCATTTGCTTGTTTGTTTTGTTTTTTTGTTTAAAAAAAAACACTTTAATGGTCTTGTTAGTTAGATGAGACATTCTTCTTCCTTTACCTTCCAATACTCATGCAGTCAGCTTATATGTAATAGAACAGTTTCCACATTTACACACTGACCTTTCAGCAGTGCCTATGTTATTTGAAAATTTTGATAGAGGTTTTGTAATCAATGCATTTTCCTTTTTTATCATGAGCTCTTAATTAAAAGGAAGAGTATTGAATTATCTATGACTTGTTTTGAGAAACCTTGAGATTTATACTTGTAACTCTTAATGTAAATATACTTTTGCTTAAAAAATCCACCATGTGTTCAAAATTCACTACTTCAAAGAAGAAAACTAGGATTTATCAGGACACTTTTTCTAGGAAATGACCTATAAAACCAAAACTGTTTAAAGGCAACTGATAAATTTTTTATTGCAACAGCTCCCACCAGTTTGAAGTTAGGGGATTTCTGTCTTACTTTTCATTGCATAGAATGACTAATGGATTTCCCAAGAAATGCTGCCAAAGCTATTTAAATGAAATATAACCTCATGAAATTACAAAGACAAACAGAGAGTGAGCTCATTGCTTCTCACTTTATCTGTTGTAAGCATCATATTGAAGACAAGGGTCAGAAGGTGGAAGAAAAATCATCCAAGAATTTAAAAGGGCACATGAGGATAACAAATGGAAGGATATTGATCAGGAAATTGGATCTGTTGAAAAATGACTTTAAAACATAAAAAGTGGAGACTTGAGATTTTCTGAATTTAATGAGGAGGTTCTAAGAGTTTATAAACTTTATACAAGTAGGATTATATTTCATAGTAAAATCCACATTGGTGTGAGTAATTCTTTTGCCTTATTATGAAGATCCCTATAGTCTTCAATACTTTTTTTAAATTTGAAAGGCATATAAAGTCCTTAATAATAATAGTACTATCCTTGTTTTTTTCTTTCATAATCCCTGAAAATTTGTTTTCTCCCAAATAAGAATATTAAAATTTTAAAGTTATTGAATATTCTTGAAACATGTTAAGAAATGAAAACGTATCCCCTTTTCTCCATGAAGTCAAAAAATACCAATCATAAAACAATATAGACCACAGGAAATTACTCATTTATTGTATTTTGATTTTTATAGATAGTTGATTAGTTGCTTTGGGTAACCACAGAAAGGCCATTTATTATTATTTTTTAAAATCTCTATTTTATTTACTTATCATTGAGTATCCACCTATGTATTAATGACATTTATAAGAAAGTTAAACTATATTAATATTTAATTTTTTAAATTATGAAATATTGCCAAATATTTAGACTTCATTGTGCAAAGAACAACAAAATGAGATTTCACATGAAACCAGGAACTTCAAATATGTACAGCTTGTTTTTTTTTTAAATGTACAAATTAAATGTAAAACAATAGTAACAAATTCACAATAACAGTTAAATTCACACAGCTTGAATCCTCTTTAAATTTCTTCTTCCCCTTTTTTGCATTTTTAAATATTTTATTTTTTTTCATAAATGATAATTTAACCATGTTTACATTAAATACCCATGTTTCTTTCCACTAGACTTTGCTATCTTCCCTGCTAATAAAAGTTTTTGGGATATGTATTATAAATGATGTTTAAAATGTGTTATATAATTTTGGGTCTTAGACTAATTTCTTAGCATCAGAAAATTTGTCCCTCAAAATTTCAGTGAAATAAAATTCTGAAAACAGATTTTCATACTACAATGTACTATAATTATTGTAAATTTTCGTTCTAATTATCAGAAACATGAACTATTTAATCATATGTATTTTGCCTCAAGTTTTAGCTCATTCATCTGTATCATTTTGATGGAGAAGTGTGGAAAGATAATGTGATTGTGAATCAAGATGATAGGTCATACATCTACACACATATGTTCAGTCCCATTTTCCCACTCTTACTGTGAGAACTGGAGCTACAGACTTATAATGTTAAAAACCAAAAGCAACAAAGATTAAAAACTTAGTATCTTGACTCTCTAACCATCACCTTTTCTATAGTGTCCCTAATTTGAATTATATTCAGTATCTTCTTGCCATTTTATTATTCTAGAACTATGGCTGGTCATGATAAAGATCTCAAATGCCTGACAGATTTTTTTTATTTATGCAGCTGCTCCATTTCTGGCCAAATAATTCTCTCTTCAGTTTGGGGTAGTGGTAAATATTGACTTGGTGCACCATAATTTCCTATTATAATTTGTCAAACCATGTCATTATTTGACTTTTCACTCATCTCACTCCCTTCATGAAGTATATAAGGAGGTTTAAGCATCATTAAAGACTGAAAACAGTTTATAATGATAGAAGAATTTCCTAAGAATTTAATTTTAGATTACATATTATTAAACATTGTCTGGTCCAAGTGAAAATAATTTTCAAATTCCAGAAAGAGTGATCTGCTTATCATTTATCAGATGCAGCCTCTCTACAGAAAAATCATGTTAAGAGAATTTTTACAATGATGTTCCAGTGCAACAAAAAATGGTGGCATTGGGGCAGAGCCAAGATAGCAGAAAAGACATATGCATTTTTGTGAGCTCTCCTCTACCTCAAACTATGTTTATAAAACTCAGCCTCTGAATTAGTGCTTGACTTTCAGAACCCACTAATATTGAGAGAATAACACATTACCAACAGAAGATAATCTCAAAATTTGCCAGAAAAGGTCTGTTTTTGCTCATGACCAGAGATGGAATGGGATTAGACCAGGCACAGACTTAGGCAGACAGGCAGTGAGAGCACCAAAAACAATTCACACTCAGCAGACTGGAGTGGAAGCAGGGTGTGGTCTTCACCAGCAGAAAATCTGCGGGGAGAACTCTACCACAGTAGCAACTAAATCTGTCCTATCAGCAAGCCAGTAGATCAGCAGAGAAGCTCTAAACACAGAGGGTAAAGATTATAATCCCAAAACTCTAGAGTCTCTGCAAACCTGGCCACACCCACCCAGCACTGGGAGGGACACAACACAATCTCAGCATGCAACTGTTAATCCCAGAGAAGATGCTAATCCCAGCACAGCCACTGCCTTCCTCTGCTTCTTTGCTGCAACTTTCTGTTGTCTATTGAGGAAGCTTAGTAAGGCCACCTTGCCCCAAAAGCAGATGGCAGTGTTTTGTTGTTATTGTTGTTAAAATGAGTAAAAAGTCAAAGCGGGCTTTAACTATAGATAGATTCAATACTGAAAAAGAGCAAATTTCAAACCCTGAGGAGACTGAAAACAGTTTGTCTCTAGATGAAAACCCAAAAGGCATATAATCTGGTCCTCACCTCATAAGGCTCTCATAGAAGAAATTTAAAAAGCTCTTAAAAGAGATCTAGAAGAAAGATGGGGAAAGGAAAGGGAAGCTTAGCAAGATGGTCTAGATAAGGCATGTAACTCATTAAAAAATAGAGTAGAAAAAGAAAACAACTCCCTGAAAAACAGAATTTGTGAACTGGAAAAAGAAAATAACTCCTTTAAAAATTTGCTGAAATAGAAAGAAAAAATCCCATAGAACAAACATCTTCTTTAAAAACTCAGTTGGACAATTACAAAAAGAAATAAAAAAGTAAATGAAGAAAACAATTAATTAAAAATCAGAATTGGACAAATGTAAATGAAAGACTCTAGGTGACACCAAGAATCAGTCAAGCAAAACCAAAAAACAAAAGGAAAAAAATAGAGAAAAAATGTTAAATATCTACTTGGGAAAACAATAGACCTGTACACTAGATCTAGGGGAGATAATCTAAGGATTGCAGTGTTCTCTTCTTTATTATAATATGATCATTCTCTCTGGGAGCAGGTTTCTTAGGGGAGGTTCTCTGGAGGTAGCCTTAGTTTCAGTTCAGAGTAATAATCACTTCAAATGCAGCCAGCTGATAAAATCCAAACATTTATTTTCTCCTTCCAAGTCTTATTTCTTTCCTTGGGCCTGGTTAGCTTTCTTAGAGGCCTCTCTCCCTCCTTGGTTCCAAGAGCTCTTGCAGCTTGTCTTTTGGCTCTTCCAGCTTCTACCTCCAGCTCAACTCCAATTCAGTCTCCTCCATTAACTGACTGACTGAAGTTCTAAGAGCTTCTTATATATGATCTCTTAAAGGTGTGAACCCAAAGATTGACTCTTCGTCTGAGAGTGGGACTATGGGTGGTGTGAATTCACAAAGTTACAAAGTTTTGTGTATCTCCCGTACTTGTGAACTCCAAAGTGTGAGCCAATGTGTGAATTCCCAAAAGTGTTAACTTAAGCATTGTTTCTACCAATTCCATTGAGTTATCACTAGTATTCTAATAAAGGATTATTGGACTCTCTGAAAATCATGATGAAAACTATAGACCAATCTCCCTAATGAACACTGATGCAAAAATTTTAAATAAAATTAGAAAAGAGATTACAGAAAATCATTCCCAGGATAATACACTACAACCAAGTAGGATTTATACCAGGAATGCAGGGCTGGTTCAATATTAGGAGAACTAATAGCATAATTGGCTATATCAATAACCAAATTAATAAAAAAAATGATCATCTCAATAGATGCAGAAAAATATTTGATAAAATCCAATACTCCTTCCTATTAAAAACACTAGAGAGTATTGAAATAAATGGACTTTTCCTTAAAATACTCAGTAGCATCTGCTTAAAACCATCAGTAAGCCTCATATGTAATGGTGATAACCTGGAACCATTCCTAATAAAATCAGGAGTGAAACAAGATTGTCCACTATCACCATAACTATTCAGTATTGTTTTAGAAATGCTAGCTTTGGCAATAAGAGATGAAAAGTAATTAAAAGAATTAGAGTAGATAATGGAGAAACCAAATTATTACTTTTTGCAAATGATATGTTGGTATACCTAGAGAACCCCAGATATTCTACTAAAAACTATTAGAAATAATGTACAACTTTAGCAAAGTTGCAGGATACAAAATGAATCCACATCAATCATCAGCATTTTTATACATTAGCAACAGAGTCCAGCAGCAAGAGGTACAAAGAGAAATTCCATTTTAAATAATTGTTGATATTAAATATTTGGGAATCTATCTGCCAAGAGAAAGTCAGGAAGTATACAAACAGAACTACAAAACATTTTCCACACAAATAAAATCAGACCTAATCAGTTGGATAAATATCAAGTCTTCATGACTCAGCAAATATAATAAAAATGACAATACTACCTAAATTAATCTACTGATTTAGTGCCATACCAATCAGACTCCCAAAAAACTATTTTATAGATCTAGAAAAATTAATAACAAAGTTCATCTGGAAGAACAAAAGGTCAAGAATTACAAGGGAATTAATGGGGGGAAAAAAGCAAATGAACGTGGCCTAATTGTACCAGATTTAAAACTACATTGTAAAGCAATGGTCATCAAAACCATCTGGTACTGACTAAGACATAGAATAGTTGATCAGTGGAATAGGTTATGTTCACAAAACAATATAGTCAATGGCTATAATTTTGGTAATTTCCTGAAAAATAGTGTCTAGGCTCTTTTTTTCATCATGGTTTCCAGGGAGTCCTTAGACTGTCTCTTTCCTAGATTCATTTTTCATGAAGAATTTGTTTTTATTTACTTTTATTTACTTGTTTTTGTATTTCTCCAACTGAATTTTTAACTGAGTTGTTTTGTTCTATACATTTTTTTCCATTTTACAAATTCTGGTTTTCAAGGAGTTATTTTCCTTTTCCATTTCTCAAATTTTGTTTTTAAGGAATTGTTATTTTTCTGATTCATAAGTTTTGTTTTTTCAGGATTTGCTTTCTTTTTCCATTTTGTCAAATCGATCTTTTAATGAGTTATATGCTTTTTTTCATTTCACTAAGTCTATTTTGTGTTGCCTTTTCCAAACCCTTTTGCAAAATTTTCATTTCCTTTATCTATTTTTCTTTTTTCTCTTTTAAGATCCTTTTTTAATTTCTTCTAGCAGAACCTTGTGTGATGGGGACCAGTTTATATCACCTTTTGTGGGTTCATCTGGAGATGATATGCTTTTAGTCTTCTTAGGTTTTGATATCTGTTATTCTCTTTTAGCACAAAAACTATGGTTACAGTTCTTTCTCATTTTTTATTATTATATTTATTAAAGTTGAAATCTCTTTTTAGGAGAAGGTGGGAGTGGGTTCCAAGTTGCTCTTTAAGTGGCAGCAACCATGCTGGGTCATTATTTACTGACTTCTGGTGTTGGGTGGGCATGGTCAAGTCCCATGAAATTCTTGTGTTTTGGATTTCACTTTTTGTCTTTCATGATTTTATTGGGTGTTCTATAACTTCTCATCTTATCTTCTGGCTTGCCACCAGGGCAGAGTAGACAATACTGCTGTAGATTCCTCCCCATTGATTCTCCATCATGTGAAGCTCCCACTGCCCCAGTCTGTGCTGCCTGCATTGCTGTCTGCTCAGCCTGTTTGACTTGGCCCACCTCCCTCTATGCCTGATTGAAAAAGATCTTTTCTGGTGATCTCAAAATTATCTTCTGCTGGTAGTTTATTACACTCCCAATATTCATGGATTCTGCCAGTCCAGAGCTACTTCAGCTGCTGGATTTGCTAATTAGTCTGAGGGTCATGGGAGAAAATCAGAAAGAAGTGTGTGTTCTTTCCACCATCTTGGCACTGCCCCCAAAATATGGAGTCAGAATAAAAACAAAAGAATACTATTTTTACTTTTGTTGTTTTCATCTTTCTTTTTTTTTAGTTCCCCCTTTTGTTTTGATTATTTTTGACATTATTAATATGTAAATTTGTTTAATATAATCATATATTCTATATCAGATTACTTACAGATTGAAGAAAGATAGGAGAGGCATAAAGAGAAAAAAAAGGAAATCAAAATCTTATAAAAGTAAATATTTTAAATTATGTTTTCAAGTATTTGGGAAAAATAAACTATTATTAAAGGGAAAATAAAATAATATAAATTTTTAAAAGTTATAAATCTCCCAGATGAACAGAAGTTAAAAACCTGAACATCATTGTAAAAAATAATTGACAAAACTTTCTAGAGTTTATGAATGTCAAATAGAAAGCACCAAATGAAGCAATTTACAGATCATATTGATTTGATTATTCGAATTTGATTTGATTATTGATTTGATTTGAAATTGATTTGATTATTTGACCAATTCTTAGTTCACCAACAATATATTATTAAGTTAATCTTTAAACATGTCATCATTAAGAATTGTTATGCCTTTAACCACTAGTGCATATGAGTGAGATCCAAACTTCAGATTTTTTTTTATTTTTAACTCACTTGTTTGTAACACATATTTTGCGTGATTTTTTACTATTTTTTCAATTGTTTAGTTTCAAAATGCATGTTATTACTTCTTTTTATGTCATTTAAATTGTTGAAATTATATATTTTTGTATTGCATCATTTGTCAGTGTCAAGGACTTTGATAGCAAGAACTTTATTTTTTGTGCAGCATCTTGAATAAATTACTATAACACCTTCAGGAATAGTTGTAAAGATACATTTCTATGAGGATTGTTTTAAAGGATGATTAAAGTTCCTGCTTTCAGTTTCTTGATCTGGCCCTTTAAGTGTCTAAGGGAAAATGATGATGAAAATAATAATAGTGATTACTAGTTTGATTTTCTTTCTCTCTTTTTTTTTATCAGTGTGCCTTGCTGCATCCAGTAGGCTGGCTTGCTTGTCCTGTTGGTGATAGTGGTATAGGAGTTATTGGAAATAGTTAGCTCCTACTCCAGAAGAATTGTTTCCCTGTATGATTTCTATAAAGCTTAAACTAAAAACAAAAATGGTGGTCTGTAGAGTATTGCTACTACCATGATCAATCTGCCTATCTATTTGCCATAGTGTAGATGGTCAGCAGTTGTTATCTAGTAGTGATATGGAACATAGATCCCTTCTCCACAATAATTTTTCTCTTCAATGATTGCAGTGAGAACTGGGCTAGAAGCTGGTCTGGTGCTTAGTGAGGCATTCCTATTCCCAAGTTTATTTCTTTCATCATCTTGATCATTACTGCTTTCTTCATGAAAGGAAGCTTCATCATTCTATCGATTTCATCAGCTGTGGTGCTCCATCTCTTTAATACTTTCTATATCTCTGATTGATGGATAAATCCATGATTTAAAAAACTACATTTCAGAAATCTCAGCTCAAAATATCTTTACTTTTCTTACTATTTCTTAGAAGTTACTATTCAATACTGTTTTATAAATATTGACTTTAGCAATATGCAGAAAAAAGAAATTAAAAGAATTAGAGTAGGTAATAAGGAAACCAAACTACCACTCTTTGAAGATGATATATTTAAAAAATCCTAGAGAATTGACTAAAAATGAGAAATAATTCATAAGTTTAGCAAAGTTGCAAGATACAAAATAAATCCACAGAAATTATCAATATTTCTATATATTGCCAGCAAAGTCCAGCAGCAAGAGATACAAAGAGAAATTCCATTTAAAATAATTGTCAATAATATGAAATATTTGGGAGTCTATCTGCCAAGAGAAAGTCAGGAACTAAATGAACACAACTACAAAACACTTTCTACACAAATAAAGGTAGATCTGATCAATTGGTAAAAATATCAAGTGCTCATGGGTAGGCTGAGAGAATATAATAAAAATGACAATACTACCTAAATTAATCTACTTATTTAATACCATACCAATCAAAGTCCCAAGAAATTATTTTCCAGATCTAGAAAACATAATAACAAAGGTCCTCTGTTCTTATTTTAAGAACAAAAAGTCAAGAATTTCGAAGGAAATAATGAAAAAATGCAAATAGAGGTAACTTAGCTATACCAGACCTAAAACTATATTATAAAGGATCAATCATAAAGCTATTTGGTATTGGCTAAGAAAAAGTGTAGTCCATGAATGATATAGGTTAGGTTCACAAGACAGAATAGTCAATGACTATAGTAATCTAGTGTTTGATAAACCCAAAGTTTCCAGCTTCTGGAATAAGAACTCAGTATTTGATAAATTTAAAAATTGCTGAGAAAATTGGAAATCAGTGTGGCAGAAATTAGGCACTGACCCACACCTAACACCCTATAACAAGATAAGGTTGAAATGGCTTCATAATTTAGACATAGTGATACTATAAAAAAATTAGAAAAACAAATTTACCTTGCAAATCTGTGGAGAAGGAAGGAATGTGTGATCAAAGATTAACTAAAATACATTATTAACTGCAAAATGGATAATTTATGATTACATTATATTATTATTTTTTTTTACAAACAAAGCAATGCAGATAAGATTACAACTAAAGCTGTAAACTGAGAAAAACTTTTACTTCCAAGGGTTCTGAAAAGGTCTCATTTCTAAAATATGGAGAGAACTGCCTCAAAGATATAAAAATACTAGCCATTCTACAACTGATAAATGGTGAAAGGATATAAACAGACAATTTTCAGATGAAGAAATAAAAAAACTATTTCTCATCATATGAAATTTTTTTTCCTAAATCATTATTGATCAGAGAAATGAAAATTAACATGGCTGAGGTACCACTGAAAACTTCTCACATTTGCAAGATGACAGGAAAAGGTAATGATGAATGTTGGAGCAGATGTGGGAAAACTGGGACATTGATACATTGTTGGTGGAGTTGTGAACTGATCCAACTATCCTGAGAACAATATGGAACTATGCCCAAAGGGCTATCAAACTGTACATATGCTTTGATCCAGCAGTGTCTCCACTAGATCTGTATCCTAAAGAGATTATTAAAAAGGGGAAAAGATCCACATGTGCAAAAATATTTATAGCTGCCTTTTTGTAGTGCCAAAGAACTGGAAACTTAGTGGATGACCATAATTTGGAAAATGACTGGATAAATTATGGTATGTGAATATTATGGAATATTATTCTTTATAAGAAATGATCAGCAGGATGATTTCAAACAAGCCTGGGGAGACTTACATGAACTGATGCAGAGTGAAGTAAGTAGAACCAGGAGAACATTGTACACAGCAACAACTAGATTACACAATGATCAATTCTGACAGATATTTTTGTTCTCAACAGCAAGAAAATTCAGATCAGTTCCAATGGTTTTGTGAGAGAGAGAACCATTTGCACCCCGAGAGAGAACTGTGGGGACTGAATGTGGATCATGACATATTACTTCATCTTTTTTGTTGTTGTTTGCTTACATTTTCTTTCCAGTTTTTCCCTTTTGTTCTGATTTTGCTTATGCAGCATGATAATTGTGGAAATATGTATAGAAGAATTGTACATGTTTAACATGTATCGGATAACTTGCAATATAGGGTGGGGAAGGGAGGGAGAAAAACATTTGGAACACAAGGTTTTGCAAGAGGGAATGTTGAAAATTATCTCTGCCTATGTTTTGAAAATAAAAAAGCTTTAATGAAAAAAGAGATGTACCAATAGAACATATTATAACAATTATTAGGCAAGATTGGTTTTTGGTAATGTGCACCAATTAGGGGCTTTATCCACTTGGCCATAAACATTATTATCTAATGAAAACACTGGAAATCATGTAAGCAAAATAGATTCAAGATTTAAAGCTAAATAATTATCTCCATATTATGGTGTAACTATTGAACAACAATGTTTCCAACTGTATTAAGTACTGATTTTTTGGAACAAAAATAATTTTAAAAATCTTATTACCCATTAAGCTTATTACCTATTAAGTTTAACTGTATGGTATTATCTATATTTAAATTAGCCTTCAACAAACAATAATAAGTACAAAACTGAATATAAATTATAGTTAGAAGGAAATCATTATCATTTTTAAATGCTAAACTTTTTACTTAAAAATCATATAAATATATATATGGCTTACTAAATTTACCCAGTAATTCCTAATTTACTAAATTGTATAAATTATGTTTGCTTCTTCTAAAGGCTTATATTAGAAATTTATCTGATTTTAGAAATCAATCTGATTTTCTTCCTATCTTTCTTTTTATTTATTTATTCAGCTAACTTTCTATCTAAGTATTTATGCTTTTTCATCAATTGATTGTAAGATTCTATTACATAGCTATCTAGGTACTGACCTGGAATCAATAACTAACTTACTAGATAAATAAATATGTATGTATATATATATACACATATGTATATGTATATGTATATATATACACATATGTATATGTATATATACATATATAATTATCTAAATTTATTTGAATATATGTTATAGTCTATTATAAATTATATTAAATATAAACAAATATATTAATATATATCACATATATTATAGAGTTTGTTATTATAGAGTATGTATTCACATATACATATTGAAGTTGACTGTTTTGGAATGTAATATAATTACTAATGACATAGTACGTAGAAATTCAAAATACAAACACAATGAAAAAATAGATACAATATGTTATACAATTACATTATACAAATGTGTACATGCATATGTTTGTGTGCATTTCTATATGTATGTATACATACCTGAGGTATGTTTCCAGTTAAATTGGATAAGTATACTTAGAGGCCTTTTGCCTCACTTCATTTCACACCAACAGGAACAATATAGGAATTAACATGTGATGATCACTGTGGTCACATGTTCTGAGAAATCTTCTGAATTCCAGTATTAAATGATTGAAAATACTCCTATTGATTTTTTTTATTACTTCATCATAGATTTAGAGTTAGCAATGAAAAGATACCTATAGATTTTCTTATCTGAAGAATCCAAGCAGATGGATCTGAGCTGTCTATAAAAATCATACTGAAAATTCATACCTGGCATAGAAGGATTCAATTGATTCCCTCTTTTTTTCATTTTCTTAAATTTAATTTTAATTTTTAAAAATATTTCCCCAGTTATATTCAAATAATTTTTTACATTTGTCTTTAAAATTTTTGAGTTGCAGGTTCTCTCCCTTATCCTTACCCACAATTAAGAAATCATACATGAAGTTATGGAAAGCATTTCCATAAAAGTCAAGTTGTCAAAGAAAACATAGATGTCCTACCCTAATGAAAATAAAAACATAAAAAAATAATTTGAGAGAGAGAGAATGCTTCAATCTGTATTCAAATACATTCAATTCCTTCTCTGGATATGGATAGGATTTTTCATCATAAATCATGAGTAGTCATGGATGATTATACTACCGAGAATAGCAAAGTCATTTACACCTGATAATCCAAAAACATTGCCATTTCTTTGTATACAGTAATTTCACTTTGATTTCACAGAGGACTTTCCAAACTTTTTTTTTTTTTTTCTGAGAACATTCTGCTCATCATTTGGCATAGAAAAATATCTCATCACAAACATATACCACAGTTTATTGAATCATTCCCTAACTGATGGCCTTCACCACAATTTTCAATTTTTTGCCCCCAAAAGAAAGCTTATATGGATATTTTTTTCATATAGCTCATTTTTGTTTTTTTTAATCTATTTTGGTATTCATGCTAGTGGTAGTATTATTACATCACAGAGTATACATTAATTTACAGCCCTTTGGGCACAGATTATATCTTTTGAAATTTATAAATTGAGTCATTGTTCTCATTTTTTATTAATTTCTTTGGTTCAGTTCCCTCTATGTTTGAGAAATGAGGTCTTATTAGAGAAATGTACTTAGATTTTTTTTTTCAATCACTATTGCTATCTGTGTATTTCCCCATTTATTCTTTTTTCTCCTTTCACTCTGTTCCTCCTCAAATGCCACACTGGTCCTTCCTTAAATGCTCTTTTTTATATCATTCTCACTCTCTTCCCATAATCCATTCAGCTTCTATTTTTCTGCATAGTAAGATTGATTTCTATATCCACATTGAGTTTATATGCTATTTCCCTTTGAGTCCATTTTTATAAGAGTAAGGTTCACTCACCCATTCTCTCTTCCCTCTCACTCCTTAGTAAAAGCTTTTTGTTTGCTTATTTTTTATGTCAGATAATTTGCATCATTCCACTTCTCCCTTTCCTTTTCCTTGTATGTTCCTCTCTCATTCATTAATTTCATCATTTTTAAATAAAGATATTATCACTTCATATTTGGCTCATAATGGTGCTCTTTGTCTATTTACATATTCCTTTAAACTGCCATAATAATGAAAAAGTTCCAATGAGTTAGAAGTATCATCATCCCATATAGGAATGTAAATTAAAAGACCTTATTAAGTCTCTTATGTTTTTACTTTCCTGATTACCTCCTTATGCTTCTCCAGTGCCCAGTATTTGAAAATCAAATTTTCCCTTCAGTTATTATCTTTTCATCACAAATGCTTGAAAGTGCTTTATTTCATCAAATGATCTTTCGTCTGGATGATTATATTCATTTTTTGTCAGCATAAGGGATTCTTGTTTGTAATGCTAGCTTCATTGCTCTCCAAAACAACTTATCCCAAGCCTTCCAGTTCTTCAAGGTAGAAGCTGCTAAATTTTGTATTATCCTGACTATGGCTCCACTATACTTGAATTGTTTCTTTCTAAATGCTTCAAGAATTTTTTTCTCTTTATCTGGAAGTTCCAGAAACTGGCTATCATATTCCTGGGAGTTTTTATTTGGAGATGTCTTTCAGATGATAATCAGTGGATGTTTTCAATTTCTATTTTATTTTCTGCTTATAGAATATCATGACAGTTTTCCTTGATACTTTCTTGAAAGATGATTTCCAGACTCTTTTTTGTGATTATGACTTTCAGGTAGACCAATAACTTTCATTTTTTTAAATAACTTTTTATTACCAGAACCCATTCCAGGGTAATTTTTTTTACAACATTATCCCTTGAACTCACTTCTGTTCCGATTTTTCCCCTACCTCCTTCTACCCCCTCCCCCAGATGGCAAGCAGTCCGATACATGTTAAAGAGGATACAGTATATCTTATATACAATATATGTGTGCAGAACCAAACAGTATTTTTTATTGCTCAGGGAGAATTGGATTCAGAAGGTATAAATAACCCGGGAGGAAAAACAAAAATGCAAGCAGTTTACATTCATTTCCTAGTGTTCTTTTTTTTGCATGTAGCTGCTTCTGTCCAACCTTGATCAATAGAAACTGAGTTAGATCTGCTGTTTGTTGAAGAAATCCACTTCCATCAGAATAAATCCTCATACAGTATCGTTATTGAGGTATATAATAATCCCCTGGTTCTGCTAATTTCACTTAGCATCAGTTCATGTAAGTCTCGCCAATCCTCTCTGTATTCATCCTGCTGGTCATTTCTTGCAGAACAATAATATTCCATATCATTCATATACCACAATTTACTCAACCATTCTCCAATTGATGGGCATCCATTCATTTTCCAGCTTTTAGCCACTACAAACAGGGCTGCCACAAACATTTTGGCAAGTACAGGTACCTTTCCCTTCTTTAGTATCTTTTTGGGGTATAAGCCCAGTAGAAACACTGCTGGATCAAAGGGTATGTACAGTTTGATAACTTTTTGGGCATAGTTCCAGATTGCTCTCCAGAATGGATGGATGTGTTCACAATTCTACCAACAATGTATCAGTTTCCCTGTTTTCCCACATCCCCTCGAATGTTCCGCATTATCTTTCCCTGCCATTCTAGCCAATCTGACAGGTGTATAGTGGTATCTCAGAGTATCTTAATTTGCATTTCTCTGATTAATAATGATTTGGAGCATATTTTCATATGGCAAGAAATAGTTTTAATTTCTTCATCTGAGAATTGTCTGTTCATATTCTTTGACCATTTATCAATTGGAGAATTGCTTGATTTCTTATAAATTAGAATCAATTAGCTCTATATTTTAGAAATGAGGCCTTTATCAGAACCTTTGACTGTAAAAATGTTTTCCCAGTTTATTGTTTCCCTTCTAATCTAGTCAGCATTAGTTTTGTTTGTACAAAAACTTTTCAATTTGATATAATCAAAATTTTCTATTTTGTAGTCAATAGTAATCTCTAGTTCTTCTTTGGTCATAAATTCCTTTCTCTTCCACAGGTCTGAGAGGTAAACTATCCTATGGTCTTCCAATTTATTTATAAGCTCATTCTTTATAACTAGATCATGAACCCATTTTGACCTTATCTTGGTGCATGGTGTTAAGTATGGGTCAATGCCTAGTTTCTCCCATACTAATTTCCAATTTTCCCAGAAATTTTTGTCAAATAATGTATTCTTATCCCCAAAACTGGGGCCTTTGGGTTTGTCAAACACGAGATAATTAACGTTATTAGCTGTTTTGTCCTTTGAACCTAACCTATTCCATTGAACAACTAGTCTATTTCTTATCCAATACCAGATGGTTTTAGTAACCACTGATTTATAATATAATTTTAGATCTGGTACAGCTAGGCCACCTTCATTTGATTTTTTTTTTTCATTAATTCCCTTGAAATTCTTGACCTTTTCTTTTTCCATATGAACTTTCTTTTATTTTTTCTAGGTCATCAAAATAGTTTTTTGGGAGTCTGATTGGTATAGCGCTAAATAAATAGATTAGTTTAGGTAGTATTGTCATCTTTATTATATTTGCTTACCCAATCCAAGAGCATTCAATATTTATCCAGTTGGTTAGATCAGACTTAATTTGTGTGGAAAGTGTTTTGTAGTTTTCCTCATAAAATTTCTGATTTTCCCTTGGCAGATAGATTCCTAAATATTTTACACAATCAGTAGTTACTTTTAATGGAATTTCTCTTTGTAGCTCTGACTGTTGGATTTTGTTAGTGATATATAAGAATGCTGATGACTTATGTGGGTTTATTTTATAACCTGCAAATTTGCTAAAGTTGTGGATTATTTCTAATAACTTTTTAGTAGAATCTCTGGGGTTCTCTAAGTATACCATCATGTCATCGGCAAAGAGTGATAATTTGGTTTCCCATTGCCTATTCTTATTCCTTTATTCTCTTTATCAACTCTTATTGCCAGCATTTCTAATACAATATTAAATAGTAACCGTGATAATGGGCAACCTTGTTTCACTCCTGATCTTATTGGGAATGGTTGCAGTTTGTCCCCATTACATATGATGCTTACTGCTGGTTTTAAATAGAGGCTACTGATTATTTTAAGGAAAAGTCCATTTATTCCTATACTCTCAAATGTTTTTAATAGGAATGGATGTTGGATTTTATCAAATGCTTTTTCTGCATCTGTTGAGATGATCATATGGTTTTTGTTACTTTGGTTATTAATATGGCCAATTATACTGATAGTTTTACTAATATTGAACCAGCCCTGCGTTCCTGGTATAAATCCTACTTGATCATGGTGTATTATCCTGGGGATGATTTTCTGTAGTCTTTTTGCTAATATTTTATTGAAGATGTTAGCATCAATATTCATTAGGGAGATTGGTCTATAATTTTCTTTCTCTGTTTTCAACCTACCTGGTTTAGGTATCAGTACCATGTCTATGTCATAAAAGGAATTTGGTAGGACTCCTTCATTCACTATTTTTTCCAATAGTTTATAAAGCATTGGGACTAATTGTTCTTTTAATGTTTGGCAGAATTTACATGTAAATCCACCTGGTCCTGGGAATTTTTTTTTACGGAGTTGATTAATAGCTTGTTCTATTTCTTTTCCTGAAATGGGATTATTTTAGCAATTTACTTCCTCCTCTGATAATCTGGGAAGGCTATGTTTTTGGAAGGAGTCATACATTTTGCTTAGGTTATCAAATTTATTGGCATAAAGTTGGGCAAAGTAACCCCTTATTATTTCTTTAATTTCCTCTTCATTGGTGGAAAGTTCTCCCTTTTCATTTTTAAGACTACTAATTTGATTTTCCTCCCTCCTTTTTCTAATCAGATTTACCAAAGGTTTATCAATTTTATTGGATTTTTCATAAAACCATCTCTTAGTTTTATTTATTAGTTCGATAGCTTTTTTTTACTTCCAATATTATTAATTTCTCCTTTAATTTTAGAATTTCAAGTTTAGTAATTGATTGGGGGTTTTTAATTTGGTCTTTTCCTAGCTTTTTAAAGCTGCAAGCCCAATTCATTGACCTTCTCTTTCTCTATTTTATTCAAGTAAGCCTCTAAGAATATAAAATTTCCCCTTATTACTGCTTTGGCTGCATTCCACAAATTTTGGTATGATATCTCACAGTTGTCATTATCTTGAGTGAAATTATTAATTGTGTCTATAATTTGCTGTTTCACCCAATCATTCTTTAAGATGAGATTATTTATTTTCCAATTACTTTTTGGTCTATTTACCCCTAACTTTTTGTTGAATGTAGTTTTTGTTGCATTGTGATCTGAAAAGAAAGCATTTACTATTTCTGCCTTTCTGCATTTAATTTTGAGGTCTTTATGTCCTAATATATGGTCAGTTTTTGTGTAGGTTCCATGAACTGCTGAGAAGAAAGTATACTCCTTTCTGTCACCATTCAGTTTTCTCCAGAGATCTATCATATCTAATTTTTCTAATATTCTATTTACCTCTTTAATTTCTTTCTTATTTATTTTGTGATTTGATTTATCTAAATCTGAGATTGCAAGATTGAGATCTCCCGCTATTATAGTTTTGCTATCTATTTCTTCTCACAACTCTCTTAATTTCTCCTTTAGGAAGTTAGATCCTATACCACTTGGTGCATATATGGTTAATACTGATATTGCTTCATTGTTTATAGTACCCTTTAGCAAGATATAGTTTCCTTCTTTATCTTTTTTAATTAGATCAATTTTTGCTTTTGCTTGATCTGAGATAAGCTTTTTTGACTTCACCTGAAGCATAATAGATTTTGCTCCAGCCTTTTACCTTTACTCTGTATGTATCTCCCTATGTGTTTCCTTTAAACAAAATATTGTAGGGTTATGACTTTTGATCAACTCTGCTATCTGCATCCTCTTTATGGGAGAGTTCATCCCATTCACATTGATGGTTAAAATTACTAATTCTGTATTTCCTGCCATCCTAATATCCCCAGATTATGTTTTTCTTTTTCTTGCCCTCCTTCCCCCCTTCCCTAGTATTAAACTTATTGGTCCCACTGCGTTATCCAGCTCACCTTCTTTAGGATCCCTCCCTCCTTGCTTTGAATCCCTTCCCCTTTTTTATACCCTTCCCTTATTAATCTTTTTTCTTTTCCCTTTTCCTCTCCCACTTTTTAATGAGGTGAGAGAAGATTCTCTGTAAAACAAATGTGTCAATTATTTCCCCTTTGAGCCAACTCTGATGAGAGTAAGATTCGCACAATGTTCCTCCCCTCTTTAAATTTCTCAGAAGAGGGTTTCCCTTTTCTCCAATGCTGGTTTCCCTTTTTTATCTCCCTTTTCCCTCCCAATATCCTTTCCATTTCTCTTATCTTTTTGTGCTTTATTCATAAAATAAATTATACATGTGGTTTTATTATCCAAACAAAAACAGTTCTGAAGGTTCCTTTTACCCACCTCTTGAACCTTTTTTTGGGAGATCAAATTTTTTGTTTAAGTTTGGTTTTTTCTTTAGAAACAGATGGAATTCCTCTGTTTCATTAAATGTCCATCTTCTTCCATGGGAAAAAAAATGCTCAGATTACCTGGGTAGTTTATTCTTGGCTGTATTCCAAGTTCTTTTGCCTTTTGGAATATCAAATTTCAGGCCCTTCGATCCTTTAATGTTGAGGCATCCAGATCTTGTGTGACTCTTATTGTGACATGTTGGTATTTGAACTGTTTTTTCCTGGCTGCTTGTAATTTTTTTTCTTTAGTCTGAAAATTCTGAAGTTTTGCTACAGTATTCCTCAGAGTCTTTATTTTAGGGTCTTTTTCAGAAGGTATTTGATGGATTCTTTCAAAGCCTATTTTACCTTCTGGTTCTATTACTTCTGGGCAGTTCTCTTTGATGATTTCTTGTAAAATAGTATCTAGGGTCTTTTTTTCATCATAATTTTTGGGTAGTCCAATGATCCTCAGGTTATCTCTCCTAGATCTATTTTCTAGGTCTGTAGTTTTTCCAAATAAATATTTGACATTTTTTCCCAGTCTTTCATTTTTTTGGTTTTAATTTGACTGATTTTTCCTGTCTCAATGAATCAGTCATTTCTGTTTGTTAAGTTCTGATTTTTAGTGAGTTATTTTCTTCTTTAGCTTTTTTTTACTTCTTTTTGAATATGTCCAATTGAGTTTTTAAATGAGTTGTTTTGCTCTAAGGAATTTTTTTCCATTTCACTCATTTTTTTTTTAGTGAGTTATTTTCTTTTTCCAATTCACAAATTCTGTTTCCTTGCACTTCCTGAGAGTTTTTTACCTTTTCCAATTTGCATTTCAGGAAGTTGTTTTCTTTTTCCACTTTATCAAATTTTTCTTTTAGTGAGTTGTATGTGTTTTCTGTACTCTCTTGCATAGCTTCTCTTTCCTTTCCCCATTTTTCTTCTATTTCTCTTTTAAGGTTTTTAATAGTCTCTTCTAGGAGAGCCTTTTGTATTGGGGACCAACAATTTTCTGGAGACTGTCTGGTATTAGTCTCTTCAGGGTTGAAAAGCTGTTCTCTTTCTGAATAGAAACTATCAATCGTCCTTTTGATTTTTTTTACTCATTTTGTTAAAGCCTGTAGGGTCTGCCTTCAAGGCCAGGAGGTTACCAGCTTCCTCTGCAGAGCAGTGAAAAGTACATGGAAGTGTAGCTGTCCTGCTAGCTGGCTGCAAAAAGCAGCGAGGTACTGGATTACTTTGGGAAAGAGTTCCCCACCTGGAAGTAACTCAGGCCTGAGGGCAGAGCTGGGAAAGTGCCCTGCAAATAACCCCCCACCCCCTTGTGTGAGATAATGACTGCCCTGGGGTAGAGACTGAGCAGTGAGAGTTTCACTAACCCAAGCCAAACTATTAGCAGTTGATCAGTGAATGGATTTGCAGGGACCAGAAGTGTCTCTGACCCGGGAAGCACAGTCCTACTGGGGAAGTTCTATTGCCCCAGGCCGAGCCCCCCACTGTGCCAATTAGAGGCTGTCCAGGCTGTGTCCCCCTGTTGTGGGGTTTTGTAACTGCTCCCGCAAAAGTCCTGAGCTTCAGGATGTGCCTGCAGGGCTGTGTTACAAACTGCCTGAGTCACTTCCGGGTTTGAGTGGTTACAGCCAGATCTTGTTAGGTTCTGGCATTTTTTAGAGTACCCTCTGTTTTAGGCTTTAATTTCTCTTCCAGTTTACTGCTTTGTAATCAAAGCAGAGCAGTTAGCCTATATTAGAGTTGTCTCTATAACTTCTCTAGCCACAGAGATCATCCCAGCCCCTGGTCTGCTCAGGATGCTAGTCTCTTGCTTCCTGTGCTAATCTGTTCCTGGCCCCTCAGGACAAACCTTTCCTGGCAATCTTCCAGATTGACTTCAGCTGGTAAATTGTAGTGCTTCTGAGCTTCATGAATTTAAGGAGTGAAGAGCTATTTTTGAGGCTGAATTAAATAGTTGGTTATGAGGGGAATGAGAGGAGCTTAGAAAGTTGTGTGTGCCTTCTCCGCCATCTTGGCTCCCAACCAATAACTTTTAAATTGAATCTCTTGAATGTACTTCCTATGTTAATTGTTGTTGTGTTTTTTTTAATGAGATATTTCACTTTGTTCTATTTTTTCATTTTAAAAATTTTCTTTATTGCACCTTAATTTCTTATAAAGGCATTAGCTTTCATTTGCTCAATCATTGTTTTCAAGGAATTATTTTCCTCAATGAGCTTTTGTACCTCCTTTCTCAATTAGCCAATTTTGCTTTTTAAGGCATTTTCTTTTAATTAGCTTTATGAATTTCTTTTTGTGCCATTCTCAATTCTTTCCCTAATTATTCCTCTATTGTAATTTCTGGTTAACTTTCTGGAGGTCTTGGGACCAGCCTTCATTCCAGCAGAGTAATTACCAGGAGAATAGCCCAGGATAAAGTCCAGAAGTCTATATTGTCTCCTTTACAGTCTGTCTCCTTGCCTGGGGCTTGATTCACATTTTGGAGGCCCTCCGGAATGGGTCTTAGTTTTAGTGGAGGGATGCAAGAGAGCCACCATAATGGTCTCTAGTTGAAGTCTGTCTCTGGCAGAGTTTGCCCCTAGTTTATATGCTTTATTGAATTAAATAATTACTGAGTATAAACCAGTCATTATTTGTTGTAAGATTAAATCAATCATACTGAACTACAGAACTCACATGCTAAACTAGATAAGCACTGTCTTCTCAATTCCACCCAATTAACACCTTGCTTAAATCAATCATACCGAGCCTTAAATATATTTCTCCAAAGTTCCTGCCCTTTACACTCCATCTCTCTTACTTGGTTTTCAATATTCTTTTTGAGCTCTTCCATAGCCTGTGCCCAATACTTTCTTTTCTTGAAAGCTTTGGGTAGGAGGTTTGACTTTCTTATCATCTTCTGAGTGTGTGTTTTGATCTTCCTTGTAACCATAATAACTTTCAATGATGAGAAACTTTTTTTTTATTTCTGATCATTTTCCTAGGGCATTATGGGCTTTTAGATATTTCTTTAATTAGGGCTCTATTTCCAGGTTGGAAATTTAGTGGATGCCCAAAATTTAGGCAATGCCTAAATAAGTTATTGTATATGAATGAAATTGAATATTCTTGTTCTATATGAAACAATCAGCAAGATGATTTCAGAGAAGTCTGGAGAAAGTTACATGGACTAATGTTAAATGAAGTGAGTAGAACCAAAAGAACATTGTAGCAAGAACAAGATTATGTGATGATCAACTGTGATTGACTTGGTCCTTTTAAAAAATGAGGTGATTCAAGTCAATTCCAACAGACTATGATGGAGAGAGTCATCTGAATCCAGAAACATTATGGATTCTGAATGTAGATTAAAACACAGTATTTTCACATTTTCTGTTATTGTTTTTTCTTTCTCTCTTTTTTTTTTTTTGTTTTTGAACTTATTTTTCTTTGCATATCATGATAAATGTGGAGATATGTTAAGAAGAAGTGAACATGTTTAACTTATACTGGATTACTTGCTGTGTAGGGAAGGGGTTGGCTGAAAGGGAGGGGGAATTTTGGAACACATTTATGCAAAGGTGAATATTGAAAACTATCTTTGCATACATTTTTAAAATAAAAACTTATTAATTTTTAAATAAATGCAAAAATGAAATAAAACCCCAAAATGATTGAAACTTTCCAAAATCTGTTTAGAAACAGAAAAAAGAAAAACTTCTCTTCAAATTCTGGGTTTCTATAATATCATGAATTTTAAATCACAACATTCTAGAGCTGTAAAATATTTCAAATATTAACTTGTTCATTTTTCTTATTTTGCAAAAGGGGAAAATAAGATCCAGATATTTTTGGTGGCATATCTAAGTATACAATTAATAAACACAGTATGGTAACCCAGGTCTTCTGATTTCAGACACGGCATTTTGCATTATAAAAATCTTTCTAGAAGTCACTTTTTGCTGTTGCATTTTGGTCTATACATAAAATTGCCAATTCAGAAATTTACTTGATTTTATAGAATGTTATGAGTTTTCTGTTTTTTCTTTTGCTTACAAACACATATTATATATGTATATATACATATATGCATATATATTACATACACATACACACATATATATATGTATATATATATATATATATATATATATATATATATATATAATTGAAATTTTCATTTATATATGTAGAGAAGCAATGGATTGAAGTAGCTATAATTCTGGTCTTAGAAGAAAATATAGAAGGACAAATTTCCAATCCCTTCACTAGTTATAATTTGACAATTACCTGATGTGTAATCCTGGGCAAAATACAAACCTCCTTTGAATATAATATTAGTCTCTGAGATTCATTTACTAAATCATGGCTAGATTATCAGTTTATTCTGAAAGAAATTGCTGAAATATAATTTGGGGTTATTTTTCTCTAGAAGATGGATAGAAAAAAAATTAAAAGGGCTATCTGTTTCTGTACAATTTAGCATAAAAGCAAGTAGCTTACTTACAGGAAATAATTGAGTCTCATTCCAAATAGATGAATATTTCTATGAAGTTATAAAGAAACCATGCCATGGTAGAAAGAATTTGAAGGAAATGGTCTAGTAAACCTTTGTTTTTGTTCCCATTTTGCCTCATCAAAAGATTGTGAATTGAATAAACCACTTTTACTTTATATACCTCAGTTTCTCTTCATTTAAAATATATAATTTCTAAGGGTGTATCCTATAAAATATTGAACAAATATTTCATTACTTCAATGGATCTGAAATCACATGTGTATAGAAAACATTTTATATCCATGTATTCTTACTATGTGTAACTTTTATACAATTCTTCTTAAAAGTCTATTCAACCTATAGGTACCAGTGTCCCACTTGGGTCACTCATCTGGGTGATAAGAGCAATGTTTTCATGGCTATTTGAATTAGATGAGAAGAAATTTCACGTAGGCATTTTTTATCAAAAGATTAACTGTAAACCTTCTGTTATTCTTGGTCTTCTGATTTTTTTTTTTTCCTTCCAATTATTAAGGAGCCAGGACACATCAGTCTCACACAGAGTATACAGCCCAAACTACTTCAGGTTTCTGGAAACTCCAATCTTATGGTTATAGTTGTTAATTCTTGGCAGTAGCATGGACTATTGGGGGAAAAATAATTTTTTTCCATATTATAGATGTGTGTAAGCCCTGGACATTAAAAAAAATAAACTATACATATAAGAAAGATTACAAAAGACATCATTTAGAAAAGTGATACCAGTGGGAAAAAGGCAAAAGATATGGGCTGGTCATATAGCATGATTAAAAGAACAGATGGACAAGCCAAGTCAAACCCTGATATCCTAAGATATTAAATGGGCATAAACTAGACCTCCAATAAAATGAGATCCTCTCTAAAGGATTTATTATAAGAGTAGAATTTATATTAATAGCATAAGTTGACAAAACCTGAGGAATTTGTGAAAATTATGAAACATTCTGCATATTTAAGTATAATGGTACCCAATTTTGAAGAATTAATGGGATTATCTAAATTATTTTAAGGTTTCTCTCAATTACTGTTGCATGTACAAATAAATATTCTGGGAGGTTGGAAGGAAATGAGAGATATCTAGATTTGTCACTTCTCTAATATCGAGAACTTCTATTAAAGTAACTCTTTTTGCCAATGCAGATTAACAACTTCTCTGCAAATCATATTTTGAGAATTACCCGAGGGCGGTGACAAATTGGATGATTTACTTAAGTAGTATAGTTAGATTATGGTAGAAGTGGGATTATGAATGAATTTTGGTCTTGTTGATTTTGAGACCACCATGCAAAACTGCTGCTCAGCAAATAAAAGTTAAATATTGTTTATAATATTAAGATAATTGCATTTAATCTATTTAAAAAATAAACAACACTGTGGAATTATCTATTAGGCTTAAGGCAATTACACTAAGACATCTTTGGGATGTTCAGACCAATGACAAAAGGTCCCTATATTAAAAGAGGATATATTAATAATCTATTTTATTTTGAATGGATAAGTATTTTAAAAAAAAACTATTCAAAGTGGTGTCTTACTTGATATTGTGATTCTACACACTTTATAAATCTATTTACAGAGAGGTAAAAAAAGTAAGTTGTTGAATGAGACATATTTTGGTATAAAGTCAATATTAGATTTTATTTTGTTTGATTATGCATATTTGTTAGAAGGATTTGTTTTTACTTTCTTTCTTATCCCCTAGTGAAATAAAGGGTCCAATGGAGAGAAAATAAAAATTTCAGTTCATTATAAACCACTATAAAACAGAGAAGACTATGGGAAGGATATAGAATGTTTCATGCACTTTATGATGAGGTCACCGTATTGTTATTTGTGCTTGATTGTTTTGCTTTCTTACAAGATATCTCTTAGGCAATGAAAGGAACATGATTCTCTGCCCATTTATACTTTTAGCAAAATCCCTCCCTATAGCTATAAAATTGGCATATCTGATCAAATAAAATAGTGCTTTGATGTTCTTTGGTATCACTGCTTATGTGGCTGCCTACATAGTTCCCCCTTTATTCTTTTTATTGTGCCCAGGGGATTCTATCAAAAGACCACATACAAAAATATCAAGTAAAAAAAATCATAAAAAGAACTCAGAGAATCTACTGACCTGCAAAAAATATTCCTTGTGAAACTAATGACCTAGGGCTCACTCTAAATCTCAGAGCACTGAGTGTGGCACATAGGCCTTAAAAATGGACATAGAGCCACTGATCCAAGCAGAAGATTAAATAGCACAATATATTATAAAAGAAACACAAGGCATAATAAGTGAAATTGTCTTTCCCTCCCTGCTCAAGAGTGTCATTTTGAAGTTCACTGAAATCTGAAGCTGATACAATAGTCTTTGAAAGTGTTTTATATTATCAGCTTATTTGGTGTCAGGTTAAGTTTTAACCTCCCAAAATTTAAAGAAGCCAGAAGAAGATATTTATGCAGCAAGTCAAATATTGATATAGGGGAGTAAAATGAATTATATTGTGTTATTATTTTTCTAGATTTCTAAGGAGGTATTAATGTATTGCCTTCTTGGGACAAATAGTAAAACAGGTATTTGAATTCTTTGATCATACTATTGTCTATAGGATGAACTTTAGTGATAACTACTATAATGAACTTCTAAACTAATTGGCACTTCTTTCATTTATACTACAGAAATTCTTTGGCATATGTGCTATTAGGAAGATAAATTAAAATTTCACCAGGCTACTCAAGAATTTAAATAATTGATTTCTCATATTATTAATCAATAAGAAATTGATAGGCCTAAGAACTTAGTGACAAAACAATGAACAGGGATTAACAACACATAGGTAAAGATTTAATCAATAATAAAACTTATTGGGGGGCGGAGCCAAGATGGCGGAGAAGACACACGCGTCTTTCTAAGCTCTTCTCTTACCCTCTTTATCAATAATATATCAAGCCTCAAAATAGTCTTGACTGCTACAATTCGTAAAGATAAGAAGTAGAACAACTCACCGCCGAAAAAAAAAAAAATCTGCAGTCTCGCCAAAAGGTTGGTTCCGGGGCCAGGGGAGATCGGCAGACGGGGAGAGAAATTAGGTTCCGAGGAGAGTCTCAAACCTGAGGGTGAAGGCACAGATCTCAGCAAGCGCGCAGCCCCAACCCGCAGTAGCGGGCTTTTCCTTGGGGCAGTTGTGATCCTGCACGGCAGGAGGACGAGCCTGGGTTAGCCTCCAATCTGCGCAGGGGGAGCTCGGCTTGGGGCCATAGAGCTTTTTTTCCAGGGCCGATTTGCATCAGGCAGAGACGCTGGGCAGAGTTTGTGGCTGTCTGCGTTCTGCGGTCTGCACTCAGCCGCTAATACTCACAGTCCCACAAGAGGCTCCGGCCTGAGCGGTGACACTTTCACCACTTAGTTCTCAGCCGAGGGCAATCGATAATCCACTCAGCCCTACTAAGCAGTTTGATAGCTCGGCTAGTGCTGAATCCACCTCCTGTTGGGAGAAGGGAAAACTTCTCACCCAGAGCACTCCCATACCCTCGGAGCCGGAAATCGGTTTACATCTCTACCTATTCTGCAGAGGAAGCTGGTAACCCCTTGCCTAGGAGACCTACCCTAAAGGCTTTAAAACATGAATAAAAGATGAAAAGAATAATCGACAGCTTCTATGCAGAAAAAGAGCAGGTCAGCAAACCTGAAGAGACCTCAAACAGCAAAAATGCATCAGACTGTCCTCCTTTACATAATGCTCTACAGAAGAGGCCTATTAAAAGTCTCAAAAGAGAGTTAGAAGATAAATGGGGAAAGGAAAGAGAAGCTCTTACAAGAGAGCAACAACTTCCTGAAATACGAATTGGAAAAATAAAGAATCACTACAAAGTAGGATTTGTGATTTGGAAAAGACAAAGAACTCGCAAGAAAAGTAGGATCCATGAATTGAAAAGACAAAGAACACGCAAGAAAGTAGGATCTGTGAATTGAAAAGAAAATAATTCACTAAAAAAAATTAGTGAAATGGAAAAAAATCCTACAGACCAAAACAATACATTCAAAAACTCAATTGACATATACAGAAAGAAGTAAAAAGCTATTGAAGAAAATAATTCTTTAAAAAATTAGAACTGAACAAATTGAAACTAATGATTCATTGAGACAGCAAGAATCAGTCAAGCAAAAACAAAAAAATGACAAACTGGAAAACCACGAATTATCTACTTGAAAAACGACAGACTTGGAAAATAGATCTAGGAGAGATAATCTGAGGATTATTGGACTATCTGAAAACTATGATGAAAAAAAAGAGCCTAGATACTATTTTACAAGAAATCATCAAAGAGAACTGCCCAGATGTAATAGAATCAGAAGGTAAAATAGGCATTGAAAGAATTCATCGAACACCTTCTGAAAGAAACCCTAAAATAAAAACCCCAAGGAATATTGTGGCAAAATTTCAGAACTATAAGATTAAGGAAAAAATTTTACAAGCAGCCAAAAAAGCCATTTAAATACTGAGGTGCCACAATAAGGATCACCCAAGATCTGGCTGCCTCTACATTAAAGGAAAGAAGGCCTGGAATATGATATTCCTGAAAGGCACAAGAACTTGAGATGCAGCCAAGAATAAACTACCCAGCTAAGCTGAGCATTTTCTTCCAGGGAAGAAGATGGAATTTAATGAAACAAATGAATTCCATTTGTTTCCTGAAGAAAAAACCAGAACTAAACAAAAATTTGATCTCCAAGAATAGAACTCAAGAGATGCAGAAAAGGTAAAAATAACTCCTTGAGAATTGTATTTCAGTTGTGGATATACAAAAAGAATACATGTATAATTTGATTGTACTGATATAACATAAAAAAAGGGAAGTAGATATGGAAAAGGGATGATGGCAGAATAAGGTGGGAAGGAGGGATAAAAGAGGGGAACCACATCCCACAAAAGAGGCTAAGGAAACTTATCATATCTGAGGGAATTTAGAGAGGGGAGGAACATTGTGTGAATCTTACTCCTCATCAGAGTTGGCTCAAAGAAAAACAATTGACATTTGTTTTAGAGAAAATTCTCTCCGCCTCTCACTTAAAAACGGGGGAGAGGAAAAGGGAAAAGAAAAGAGTAATAAGGGAAGGAAGGGGAAAGAATCAAAGGGGGAGGGAGGGATTATAAAGAGGATAAGATCGTGATACAAGAGGGGTACATAAGTTTAAAAGGGGAAAGAGGGTTGGGGAGGCAAGAATAAGTAAAGCACAATCTGGGGTTATTAGGATGGCAGGAAATGCAGATTTAGTAATTCTAACCGTAAATGTAAATGGGATGAACTCCATCAAAGAGGAGGCAGATAGCAGACTGGATCAAAAGTCAGAACCCTACAATATGTTGTTTACAAGAAACACATTTAAAGCAGGGGATGCATATAGAGTAAAAAGTAAAGGCTGGATCAAAATCTATTATGCTTCAGGTGAAGTCAAAAGTAGGGAGCATCCTTATCTCAGATCAAGCAAAAGTAAAAATTGATCTAATTAAAAGAGATAAGGAAGGTAACTACATCCTGCTAAAGGTAGCATAAACAACGAAGCAATATCAATATTAAACATATATGCACCAAGTGGTATGGCACTCAACTTCCTAAAGGAGAAGTTAAGAGAGTTGCAAGAAGATAGACAACAAAACTGTAATAGTAGAGATCTCAACCTTGCACTCTCAGAATTAGACAAATCAAACCACAAAACAAATAAGAAAGAAATTAAAGAAGTAAATAGAATATTAGAAAAATTAGGTATGTTGGATCTTTGGAGAAAATTGAATGGAGATAGAAAGGAATATACTTTCTTCTCAGCAGTTCATGGAACCTATTCAAAAATTGACCATATATTAGGACATAAAGACCTCAAATTAAATGCAAGAAAGCAGAAATAGTAAATGCTTTCTTTTTCAGATCATGATGCAATAAAACTACATTCAACAAAAAGTTAGGGGAATAGACCAAAAAGTAATTGGAAACTAAATAATCCTTCATCTTAAAGAATGATTGGGTGAAGCAGCAAATTATAGATACAATTAATAATTTCACTCAAGATAATGACAATGATGAGACATCATACCAAAATTTGTGGGATGCAGCAAAGTGGTAATAAGAGGTAATTTTATATCCTTAGAGGCTTACTTGAATAAAACAGAGAAAGAAAAGATTAATGAATTGGCTTGCAACTAAAAACTAAAAAGACCAAATTAAAACCCTCAATCAAATACTAAATTGGAAATTCTAAAATTAAAAGGAGAAATTAAAATATTGAAAGTAAAAAACTATTGAACTAATTAATAAAACTAAGAGTTGGTTCTATGAAAAGCTCAATAAGCATAGATAAGCCTTTGGTAAATCTGATTAGAAAAAGGAGGGAGGAAAATGAAATTAGTAGTCTTAAAAATGAAAAGGAGAACTTTCCACCAAGGAAGAGGAAATTAGAGAAATAATAAGAGTTATTTTGCTCAACTTTATGCCAATAAATTTGATAACCTAAGTGAAATGGATGACTACCTCCAAAAATACAGACTTCCCAGACTAACAGAGGAAGAAGTAAATTGTTTGAATAGTCCCACTTTCAGAAAAGAAATAGAACAGGCAATTAAACAACTCCCTAAGAAAAAATCCCAGGACCAGATGGATTTACATGTGAATTTTACCAAACATTTAAAGAACAATTGGCCCCAATGCTATATAAAATTATTTGATAAAATAGGAATGAAGGAGTCCTACCAAATTCCTTCTATGACACAGGACATGGTACTGATACCTAAACCAGGTAGGCTGAAAACAGAGAAAGAAAATTATAGACCAATCTCCCTAATGAATATTGATGCTAAAATCTTAAATAAGATATTAGCAAAAAGACTACAGAAAATCATCTCCAAGATAATACACTCATGATCAAGTAGGATTTATACCAGGAATGCAGGGCTGGTTCAATATTAGGAAAACTATCAATATAATCTGGCCATGTCAATAACCAAATTAACAAAACCATATGATCATCTCAATAGATGCAGAAAAGCATTTGATAAAATCCAACATCCATTCCTATTAAAACACTTGAGAGTATAGGAATAAATGGACTTTTCCTTAAAAATAATCAGCAGCATCTATTTAAAACCATCAGTAAGCATCATATGTAATGGAGACAAACTGCAACCATTCCCAATAAGATCTGGAGTGAAACAAGGTTGCCTACTATCACTGTTACTATTTAATATTGTATTAGAAACGCTAGCTATAGCAATAAGAGCTGAGAAAGAGATTAAAGGAATAAGAATGAGGCAATGAGGAAGCCAAATTATCACTCTTTGCCGATGACATGATGGTATACTTAGAGAACCCTAGAGATTCTGCTAAAAAGTTATTAGAAATAATCCACAACTTTAGCAAAGTTGCTGGTTATAAAATAAACCCACATAAGTCATCAGCATTCTTATATATCACTAATCAAAATCCAACAGTCAGAGTTACAAAGAGAAATTCTATTTAAAGTAACTACTGATAATATAAAATATTTAGGAATCTATCTGCCAAGGAAAATCAGAAACTTTATGAGCAAAATTACAGACCACTTTTCACACAAATTAAGTCTGATCTAACCAATTGAAAATATTAAATGCTCTTGGATAGGGCGAGCAAATATAATAAAGATGATCAATATTACCTAAACTAATCTATTTATTTAGCGCTATACCAATCAGACTCCCAAAAACTATTTTAATGACCTAGAAAAAATAACAACAAAGTTCATATGGAAAACAAAAGGTCAAGAATTTCAAGGGAATTAATGAAAAAAAATCAAATGATGGTGGCTTAGCTGTACCAGATCTAAAACTATACTATAGAGCAGCAGTTACCAAAACTATTTGGTATTGGCTAAGGAATAGATTAGTTGATCAGTGGAATAGATTAGTTCAAGGGATAAAACAGTCAACAAATATAGCAACGTAGTCTTTGAGAAACCCAAAGATCCCAGCTTTTGGGATAAGAATTTACTGTTTGATAAAAATTGCTGGGAAAATTGGAAACCAATATGGCAGAAACTAGGCATTGATCCATACTTAACGCCGTACACCAAGATAAGGTCAAAATGGGTTCATGACCTAGGCATAAAGAATGAAATTATTAATAAATTAGAGGAACATAGGATAGTTTACCTCAGACCTGTGGAAGGGGAAGGTTTTATGACCAAAGCAGAACTAGAGATCATTACTGATCACAAAATAGAAAATTTCGATTATACCTAAACTGAAAAGTTTTTGTACAAACAAAACTAATGCAGACATGATTAGAAGGAAGCAATAAACTGGGAAAATATTTTTACAGTCAAAGGTTCTGATAAAGGCCTCATTTTAAAATATATAGAGAATTAACTCTAATTTATAAAAAATCAAGCCATTCTCCAATTGAAAATGGTCAAAGTGATATGAACAGACAATTCCTCAGATGAAGAAATTGAAACTATTTCTAGTCATATGAAAAGATGCTCCAAGTCATTATTAATCAGAGAAATGCAAATTAAGACAACTCTAAGATACCATCTACACACCTGCGATTGGCTAAGATGACAGGAAAAAATAATGATGATTGTTGAGGGGATGTGGGAAAACTGGGACATTGATTCATTGTTGGTGGAGTTGTGAACGAATCCAACCATTTTGAGAGTAGTTTGAACTATGCTCAAAAAGTTATCAAACTGTGCATACCCTTTGATCCAGCAGTGTTACTACTGGATTATATCCCAAAGAGATTATAAAGAAGGGAAAGGGACCTGTATGTGCATCGAATGTTTGTGGCAGCCCTTTTTGTAGTGGCTAGAAACTGGAAACTGAATGGATGTCCATCAGTTGGAGAATGGCTGAATAAATTGTGGTATATGAAAATTATGGAATATTAGTGTTCTGTAAGAAATGACCAACAGGATGATTTCAGAAAGGCCTGGAGAGACTTACACGAACTGATGCTAAGTGAAATGAGCAGGACCAGGAGATCATTATATACTTCAACAACAATACTAGATGATGACTAGTCCTGATGGATCAGGCCATCCTCAGCAACAAGATCAACCAAATCATTTCTAATGGAGCAGTAATGAACTGAACTAACTATACCCAGAAAAAGAATTCTGGGAGATGACTAAAACCATTACATTGAATTCTAGTCCCTATATTTATGCACACCTGCATCTTTGATTTCCTTCACAAGCTTAATTGTACAATAATTCAGAGTCTGATTCTTTTTGTACAGCAAAATAATGTTTTGATCATGTATACTATTGTGTATCTAAGTTATATTTTAATATATTTAACATCTACTGGTCATCCTGCCATTTAGGGGAGGGGGTGGGGGGGGGTAAGAGGTGAAAAATTGGAACAAGAGGTTTGGCAATTGTTAATGCTGTAAAGTTACCCATGTATATATCCTGTAAATTAAAGGCTATTAAATAAAAAAAAAAATAATAAAACTTATTAATGCTCAGAATGCAATTTTATTCATTTTGACAGAAAAAATAGCTTCTCTATCCTTTTTTTCACTGAGAACAGAGGGGTAGAGGTCAAATATGCATAATGAATGTGAATCTAAAATTTCTTGAGATCAAAAAACCCTTGAAGCTAAGAAATTCATTTTTAAACAGATATAGGATCCCCAGCGTAAAGTCCAACAGACATCATTAGAAATTATGGATGAGTAGTTACAATGCTGTTAGGGACCTGCTTCTACATTAACTATTTGGAGAGTACAAAATAATATCAGATTAAGTTCCATTTACATAATCAATTGATTACTTTTATTTTCATGACTCCATTGTTTTCTCTTTAAGAGAAAAGCTGTTACTTTTAATATTCAACTGCTTATTTAAAGAATAACCATATTATAAAAAAATAACTACCACATATATGATTTTAAATTTTATAGAGTGACTTACAAAAATTTACTTGTTTTTACTATCATGACAACTCTTTGAAGAATGAGGGTCAGAAACTTCTGACAAATGAAGAACCTAAGGTTCAAAAAGCCATACTGATTTGGTGAGATCACACAGTCAGCATGGGGCTGAATTGGGATTTAAGCTTATGTCTTGATTCCAATTCAATCTCAGATCTATTAGCTTGTATTACTTAAGAGGAAAAAAAAGAGGAGAAAGATTAGGAAACATGTAAGAAGAAAAGAAAGAAGAGAAAGAAAAGGAAATGGAGAAAGAGGAAGAAGAAGAAGATAAAGAAAAATTAATTTGAGTTAAGTTTCATTGATTTGAGAACATCTCTTTTGGTGATAAAGTTATATTTTGAATAATTATTGATAGCAATCCATAGGATCAAGGACAGATTTGTTTAGGCTCTGAGAGGAAAACAGGATTTTTAAGAATGTCCCAAAGGATGATATGTTTCCTTTCTTTCCTGCACATAGAGAAGGAAGAATTGGCAATTAACATAGGATCTCTTGTTTCTTTCTCATTTCTAGATGCTAAATACTGTTTGCTTAAATCCAGCTATCAGCTTTTATCAGAAGTGAACTGAACTCCGTTAGCATGAAAAAATAGTTTAAAAACATTAATTACCTTTAATAAAATATGACTTGTTAGACAGATACTGGGTTACTATCAGGAAAAGATAAGAGATGAGCTTGTTTTCACAATAGCTGTATTTTATTTACTACAGAATTATTACTCCATGAATTACTTTCACTGATTACTTTAACAATGATTGGTGGGTTGAAGATTATCTGTGCCAAGGTTATGATTGTTGTTGATAGTAGTATTGTTATGGTTGTTGCTTTTATTTGTACACATCCAAATAATAAAGAACAGTCTCAGTATATGTGTCACATACAATAATTTTTAAACCCTTAGTTAATATAGTGTAGAGAAAAACAAGAAAAAGAAGAACCAATGTCTTTTTAAAATAGGTAACAAAGAGGTGAGAAGGTCCTAAGGAAGAATGTTGGAATAATAATTAGGAAAATCAAAGTTGAAACTCTGAATTTGACATTTATTAAATCCATACTTACACTTATAAGCCAAAAGCAATCCTAGAAGACTATAACTAATAAATAATTTGAAATTATTATATAGCTCTATAAGTGCCACTAGAGGAGAAGTCAACCAATAGTGATCAGAGCAAGAATAGATGAGGAGTGCAAAACAGGAATACAAAAAGAGCCTATTAAAAATAGTGATTTGGGGTGGAGATGAGATAATAGAGTGAAGGTAGAGACTTGTCCAGATCCTTCCTCAGACCCCTCAAAATGCCTTTAAATAATGGCTCTAAATATATCTTAGAGCATAGGAACCCACAAAAAAGATGAAGTGGAACAATTTTCCAACCAAAGGTAGCTTGGCAAGTCAGCATGACTTATCTGTTGCATCGGGATGGGTCTTTTCCATAATCTCAGAACAGCCCTATCCCAGGAAACCAAGAAACTGAAACTTGGGACAATGCATCCTTTACCCTGGAATCAGATAATTACATTAACAAAGAGTTAAAAGTCAGTTAAAACACTGGGGAAATGAATAAACAACTAATTCTGGTCATAAAAAGTTACTATGTTTAAAAGGGAAATAAAAATACCCACCCAGAAGATTATAACAAAGTCAAAGCTCCTACATCCAAAGCCTTCAAGAAAAGTTAGACTGGGTCTAAGGCTATGGAAAAATTCAAAAGTGATTTTTATAAAATCAAGTAAGAGAGATAGAGGAAAAATTTGGAAGAGAAATGACAGTGTTACAAAACAAGATATAAAAGCTAATGAGGAGAAGAATGTCTAAAAAGCAAAATTGGCCAATTGGGAAAAATGTACAAAAGCTTACAGAAAAAAATAATTCCTTAAAAATTAGAATTGAGCAAATGGAAACTAATGACCTAGTGAGAAAAAAGATACCAAAAGATCCAAAAAAGAACAAAGAAAAAAATAGAAAAAGTGAAATAGCTTATTGCTAAATCAACTGACCTGGAAAACAGTTCCAGTAGAGATAATTTAAAAATGATTGGTGTCTATGAAAGCCACAAGCAAGAAACCAAACAAACAAAAACAAAACAAAACAAAATCTACACATCACCTTTCAAAAAATGTCTAGTAAAACTGTTCTGATATTTTAGAAACATAGGGTAAAATAAAAGTTGAATGAATCTACCAAATTCCTCTAGAAAAAAACCCCTGGAACTTCCTGGCCAAGGAGAAAATATTGCAAGTATCCTGAAAGACACAGTTCCACTATGCAACAGCCACAATTCCAGTATACTATAGTCATAATCAAGATAACACAAAATTTAGCAGCTTCTACCTTGAAGAAAGTTGGAATATGATATTCTGGAGAATAATGGAACTAGGATTACAAACAACAACTATCTATCCATCAAAACTAAGTATAATCCTTCAGATGAAAAGCTAGATATTCAATGAAATAGAGTATTTTTAAGCATTCATGATGAAAAGATCAGAGTTGAATAGGAAAAAATATTGATTTTCAGATATAGGAGTCAAGAGGATAATGAGCTAATTACAAAAGGGAAATCATAAGGAATTTAACAAGATTTATGTTTACATTCCTTCTTAGGAAGATGATACTTGTAACTCATAAGAACTTTATCATATGGACCTGGCCATCCTCAGCAATGAGATCAACCAAATCATTTCCAAAGGAGCAGTAATGAACTGAACCAGCTACACCCAGAGAAAGAACTCTGGGTGATGACTAAAAACCATTACATTGAATTCCCAATCCCTATATTTATGCCCACCTGCATTTTTGATTTCCTTCACAAGCTAATTGTACAATATTTCAGAGTCTGATTCTTTTTGTACAGCAAAATAACAATTTGGTCATATATACTTATTGTGGATCTAATTTATATTTTAATATATTTAACATCTACTGGTCATCCTGCCATCTGGGGGAGGGGGTGGGGGGTAAGAGGTGAAAAATTGGAACAAGAGGTTTGGCAATTGTTAATGCTGTAAAGTTACTCATACATATAACCTGTAAATAAAAGGCTATTAAATAAATAAAGAACTTTATCATAATTATGATAGTTATTAGACATATACATATATAGATGTTAGTTGAATATGCAGAGATAATATCTAAAATATATATAATTGAGTGGTAAGAGAGGAATGTATTGGTAAAAAGGGAAAAGAAAAGATAGAATATAAATTATATGCCATTAAAGAAACAAGAAAAAACTTTTACTATGGAGGGAAAAAAACAGAAAGAAAGGAGTAAATGTTACTTATATTGGAATTGGCTCAAAGAGAAAATGGAATACACACTCAATATGGGATTAGAAATGTATCTTACTTATGTGATGATCAATTGTGAAGAACCTGGCTCTTTTCGACAACGAAGTGATTCAGGCAAATTTCAATAGAGTTGTGATAGAACCATCTACACCCACAAAGAGAATTATGGGGACTGAATGTGGATTACAACATGACATTTTCACCTTTTTTATTGTTTTTGCTTTTTTTTTTCTTTTTCATTTTGTTAGCTTTTTAACTAATTTTTTCTTGTGTAGCATGATAATTGTGGATATATATATATATCTATACATCTATAACGATATCATTATAGATGTATAGATATATATATGAATTACATATGTTTAATATATTGGACTGCTTGCCATCAGAGGGATAGAGGTAAGGAGCAAGAAGGTAGACAACTATTTGGAGGAGAAGCTTCTTCAGGGAAGAATGTTGAAAACTATGTGTACATATGATTTGAAAATAAAAAGCTTCATAAAAACAAAAAAAGAAATTTAGGCATGTTGTCTCATATTTATAATTTTCTTTCACATAACTATTTTTTTGGCAATAAAGGTTTCCTTATTAAGTCTACCTACAGGTTCATGTATCTTGCTTGTGCTCCATGAATTAAAGATAATTTTTATTGAATTACTTTAAGTTCTATAAAGAAAAGGTTAAGTATTTTTGCTTTTACATATTTATTTATAATTTCATTTTGCCCTGTTATCTAGCTGGTATTGTCAGAGTATTTTGCCTTATAACTAGCATATATTATATTTCTGTAAAAGTCCTATAAGTTGCTAAGCCTTTTTCTTCCTTAGTATTACCATTCAGATTCATAAAGTTTCAATTCTAAATTTTCCAACCGTTTGAGTTTTATGGTTTTTTAAAGTATTTTTTTTGTAATATTTCTCCTGTCTGAAAAAACACAAATTCTTACACTATTAATTTGTTAGTATTTTTATCATTTTGTCATTCCATTAATCTTTCCTTTTTGAATTTGGATATTCTGTTACCCAATTCATGTAAGGTTAAACCTGATATAATTTTTATTTTTTTCAACCTATTGCTATTTATCAATTGATCCTTTAAGAATAATGTAACATTATTTCATCTTATGCTTCCTTTTTACTAATAGCACAATAGAATTTTTTTATTTATGGATTCATCTTATACATAAAAATTTGTTTAGCCTCTCTTTTGTCTTTTGTGTAAATCATTGATTTTAAGCAGAATGTTTTATATTGGCTAAGATGACAGGAAAAGATAATGATAAATGTTGGTAGGTATGTGGAAAAATTTGGATACTTAATGCATTATTGGCGGAATTGTGTAATGACCCAACCATTCTGGAGAGTAATTTGTAACCATGCCAAAGGGTTATAAAACTGTGCATATTCTTTGACTCAGCAGTGACTCTACAGAGTCTGTATCCTAAAGAGATCATAAAGGAGGGAAAATCACACATATGTGCAAAAATGTTTGGAGCAGCTCTTTTTGTGGTAGCTAAAAAATAGAAATGATTAGATACCCATCAATTGGAGATGGCCTAAAGAAGTTATAGTATAATAAAGTAATGAGATATTATTGTTCTATAAATATGATGGACAAGCTGATTTTAGAAAGACCTGGAAAGAGTTACATAAACTGATGCTTAGTAAAACAAGGAGAGCCAGGAATACATTGTGCATAGTTACAGCAAGACTATGCAATAATCAACTATGAAAGACTTGGTTCTTTTCAGTGGTTTAATGATCCAAGGCAATGCCCATTAAATTTGGATAGAAAATACCATCTGCATTCAGAAAGAGAACTGTGAGATTGGAGGTAAATCCATATATGATATGTTCACTTCTTTTTCTGTTTTTGTTTTTCTCTCCCCTAGTTTTTCCCTTCCATTCTGATTTTTCTTTCCCAACTTGATGCATAAAGAAATGTGTCTTTAAAAAAGTTTATATGTTTATGAGTGTATAAACATATAAGTTTATATGTTTTATATACAAAAGGTTACATATAACCAGAAGTAAAACAAAAAAGAAAAAAAGAAAAATATCTTATATACAAAATATTTCCCCATATATTCCACTTTCATTTATTTCATTATTTAGTCTCTCTCTCTCTCTCTGTCTCTCTTTTTTTTACATATATATACATACACATACACACATATATACATATATTATTTAAGAATACCAAGCTTTTGTTTTCATGTTATGTAATTATTTTTTCCAAATTATATTTAGTCCCTCTATTAATTCTGCATTTTTTCTTTGAGATCAGTTTTATTTAAGTCATTGTAATTCTATCATAGTCCAATAGGCTTTTCCCATTTCCCCACACCTTTATTTGCCTAACAATTATATAGTTTTGTTTTAATATCATTTTTTGTATTCTTTCTTTCATACAATTTAATCTATTTTCTGGCTTTTATTTTTCTCTTTCTCTCAAGTAAATGATTAGTTGAAAAAGTCTCATTCTTTCTCCCATTAAAATTATTGCATTTTATTTATTTTTATGCAATTATTTCTACTTTTTCTATTTTATTATTATTAATTATCATCATTATCAATATTATTATTGTCATTATTATTCTTTTTTGTTCACTTCTTTTCCAGTGAATTTTTAAATTTTATTCTTTCATTCAAGGAGTATATGACTAATCTTTTTTAAAAATTTCCATTATTAATGTGACTAAATTATATGAAATAAAAGGTTTAGGTTCCTTGTTCCCATTTGTTTTTGGCATTATGCACATTGTCATTTAGATCTATTGTTTTTTTTTTCCTCTCTCCTCATATAACCCACTCTTAGGAAGAAATTTAGAACACATATGCTACATGCCAGAAATTGCAATATTCCAAATGAATCAGTTCACCTCAACAAAATTAGCCTCCCCTCCTCAAAAGCTGTGAAGTGCCATCCAAAGCATATTTTCTCCCCAACAATACTGTCACTTATCATGAGAACTTGCATTTCCCAGTTATGGGGCAAGAATATGCCCATAGATTCACATCAGCAAAATGACCTCTTCTCATTCAATAACAAATGGATTTTATAATAAATTCTTTCCAATATAGTTTGAGGTCTGGTATTGATAGACTGTCTTACTTTTTTATTTTTGTACTTTGTGTCATTGTTTTTGATTTTGTTTTTATTCCCTTCATATTCTTGACTTTTTGTTGTTGCAAATGAATACCATTACTATTTTTAAATTTTATTGGTATAGCACTGAGTAAATAGATCAATTTTAGTAGGATTGCCATTTTTTTATTATATCAATGCAGACACTGCATAAGCAAATATTATTTCTCAAGTTTCTTTGGTTATTTCCTTATTTGAGTGAAATGTATTTTTGTAATTGGGTGCATTTAGTTCCTGGTCTCTCTCAGCAGGTGGACTCCCAAATGTCTTAACTATCTGAAGTTATAGTAAATTAAGTTTTTATTTTCTATCTCTTCCTCTTGTGTTTAGTTGATAATATGTAGAAATGCTGCAAACTTATATGCTGTATTTTATACCCTGTATGCCTCCAAATGACTCATTTTAGTTGATTCTTTTGAATTCCCTAAGATTATCATCATATTTTCTAAAAAAAAAAAAAAAAAAAAAAAAAAAAAAATTATTGTTTTGTTTCCTTGCTATCTGGTTTTTTCTTTGATTTACTTTTCTTCTCTTATTTTATAATTAGGATTTCTAGTACAATATTGAAGAATAATAGAGATAAAGGACATCCTTGTTTCACTTTTGGTAGTATGTCACAAGTTTCAAGTTTAGCATTACTTTTTTTTTCTTTTTCTTTCTTCCTCCCTCCTTTCCTCCTGTCTTCTTTCTTTTCCTTCCTATAAGATAATATCTAGGTTCTTTTTGTTTTTTCATCATTGCTTTCAGGAAGTCCTATAATCCTTAGATTGTTTCTCCTAGATCTATTTTCCAGGTCAGTTGTTTCTCTTAGGAAGTATTTCATATTTTCTTCTATTTTGGGGGAAGAGGTTGTTTGACTGATTCTTGAAGTCTTATTGAGTCATTCACTTACAGTTGTCAATTCTAATTTTTAGTGTATTATTTCTTCAGTTACCTTTTTTATCTCCTTTTGTATTTAGCCAATTGAATTGTTTTATTCATTGCATTTTTTTTCATTTCACAAATTCTGTTTAATTAATTGGTATCTTTTTCATATCTATTTTATAAGGAGTTATATGCTTTTTCATTTCGATTAAATCTATTTTGTAGTGAGTTAGATGCTTTTCCCATCCCTTCTTGCAAAAATCTCATTTCCTTTCCCCATTTTTCTTCTAACTCTCTTTTAAGATCCTTTATGAAATCTTCCAAGAAAGCCTTATGAAATGGGGACCAGTTCATATTTCCTCTGGCTCTTGTTGGAGTTGATTTGGTTTTAGGAACCTCAGGATTTGAGGTCTGTTCTCTCCATAAAAACTGTCTATGTTGAGAGGGCTTTTTTTTTTTTTTTGCTTGTTTTTTAAGGCTTGAGGTCTGTTCTTAACAGAAAGGAGTGGCAGCTGCCCTGGGGCAGTTCTGCTGATTGACTTCTAGGGCTGGGTAATCACACCTATGTCCTGCATTCTTCTGGGGTTCAGTGGTTTACAACTAGCCTTTTATAGCAAATCTGCTAGATTGCCCACTTCTAATAAGGGCAGAGTAGCCCAAGAGACTCTTAGAAGACTCTAAGCTGTGGAAGATGCAGTGCTCTGATTCTGCTCTAGCTCTCTGTCCCAGGCTCCCTAGCCTGTGGTTTGAGCTTGGCAGACTGTCTCCTTGCCCCTCAGAAACAGACGTGCTCTGAAGTTCTTCCAAGGTATCTTCTTCTGAAAATGTGTTGTACATCCAATATCCCTAGGCCCTGTGAGTCCAAAACCATTGCAAAGCTCAATCCATTGTTGATTTGAGAGGACAGTGGAAATCACAGAAAGTCATGTCTGCTCTCCACCATCTTGGTTCCCCCCTATCCAAATTATTTTCAAGGAAGATTTCAGTAGTTCAGAACAATAACAACAGTGATTTAGTGTTCCAATTATTCCATATTACCTCTAGCACTTACATTTCCCTTTTATATTAAACAGACTGGTAGGTATGAGGTGGTTCCTTGGCAGTGTTTCACTTTGTTTTTTTGTTTGTTTGTTTGTTTTTTGTTTTTTCCTCTAAATAATAGTGATTTCAGGCAAATATTGACAGCTTTAACTTCTTCTTCTTCTTTTTCTTTCTTATTTCTTTTTCTTCTTCTTTCTTCTTCTTCCCTATCCATGACTAGTTATCAACTACACCACCCCTTGTAAAGAATTTTAAATGTTTAAGGGAGGGCAGACTAGAAAATCATTTAATTAAATGCTTTCCATAACATTTCCAAATACTATGATAAATTTGGTACTAGAAATAGAAAACTAACACAATGCAACTTTCAAAGATTTCTTATTGTAATTAGGAGAAATAACACAGAACAGTTTAACTATAGTGTAAATTGATAGGCATAGTAGTCATTATGGTATAATAGAAATAGTACTGGCAATTCCCAAATGCCCTTAATGTTCACAGTTGAAAATAGAAAACACTGAGAATTAAATATTTGGAGTTTATAATGGGATCATTTAGAGATGGTCCTATATCTGATGATGTATAATTCCTATTAATTTCCAGTCCATATGTTTAGAGTTGATGAACTGAGAGACAAGGGAGTTTGATTCTATTCAATGAATATATCTAACTATGGAAAAAATAAATTATAGCTTATTATTAGCAAGGCAATTAACAATGCCAGTCATACTATCCTTCTAAATCAGATGAAGAAATATAAGTTCAGGAAAGTACAGTTCAGGTCTTTCCGAACTTTTAAATAACTGGAGACATATAGTAATAAAAAATGCATTGATGCCACTATGAAAGGACTGCCACCTATGATGGATCTTTGACTTTTAATTGTTCATTATTTCAATCAAACTTCTATGATTATGCAGAAGATATTTTCATATAAGATTTTGTATTCCAAATTTTTCTCCTTCCATTACCTCTCCCTTCCCCAAAAGAACAAGCAATCTGATAAAATATAAACATGTATAATCATTTTAAACATATTTTATTTTTTGTAATGTTGTACAAGAAAAGTCAGATCAAAAGAAACCTGGGAAAGAAAACACAAAGAAACAAACAAAAAGAAGTGAAAATACTATACTATGTAGAGGGCTGAAACTATTGGGTTCATGCACTGAGGTCGGGACTGCCAAGCACTTGAGGGTATCTACTGATTGGACAATACTCTATGGGCATATGCTTGGAAAATGGTCCTTTCCACTATCTGTACTGGCTCAATGATTGGTGTATAGAGGATTGTAGGAGGGGGTGGAGTAAGATGAGCGAGGGGCACACTTTTGGCAGTAGACAAGGGGGAAGGTGCTCATGGAGATTCTGCTTCCATCCTGTTCAATCCTGAATCTGGGGACCAAGAATAAAGATTAAGGACTTTTGCTTATCCTGACTCCAGCTGATTCTGTGGTGTCCCTGGGTGCTAAAGCAGTCATTACAATACTCCAATCCACATTCAGTCTCAATAAATTGTTCTCTGGATATGTATGGTATTATTCATCTTGAGTCTTTTAGTATTGCCTTTTATTACTTCATTGTGCCCATCAATTGGGGTGTGGCTGAACAAACTGTGGTTCATGAAGATAATGGAATATTATTATTCCATAAAACTGATAAGCTTATTTTAAAAAGGTCTGGAAAGAGTTACATGAACTGGTGATAAATGAAACAAGTTATACATGGGATACAGGGTAGGCAGAGCAAGAAGAGCAAGAGATGATCAATTATAAAAGACTTGGTTCTTCTCATTGGTTCACTGAGCCAAGGCAATTCTAATAAACCTGGTATAGAAAATTCCATCTGCATCCAGAAAGAAAACTATGGCAATTGTATGTAAATCAACACGTTATGTTCACTTTTATTTTTTTTTTCTGTCTCATGTTTTTCTATTTTGTTCTGATTTCTCACTCTCAACATGATTCATAAAGAAATGTGTATTTAAAAATTTAATGTACATGTATAAATAGAAAAAAAAATAATTACAAAAAAAGTTACTGGGGGAGGGGGGGAAATCTGGCTGAGTCATCACTTTGCCCATAAAATATTCCTGGAGTACTTCAACTTCTTTTCTCTTTAATGTTGTTGTCTTTCCTACACACCCACATCCACACCCACCCACCCACACACACACACACATCCACACATCTCCCCTTTTACAAGAAAAAATTTCTTAGGATTGAAGCACAGGGATTTTTTTCACCCTTGTAAGTGATGCCTGACAAATATATGTTACTTAGTAAATATTTGGTAATTGATTGACCTTGGTGACCCAAGAAAATATTCCACATCATATTCAATTATATGCCATGAACATGTTGCCATGTTTTCTGTCACTATGCAAATACCCCCTCTCCTTTTCCTGTCTCTCTTCACCCTTGCTCTGGGACTAGTAATAAAATCTTTACTACTTCTCCATTAAGACAGGTATAAAAATAGTTTGTCTTATTTAGCATAATAGTGCTAGATTTGTAGGGAAGGATACTTTGATTGAAACCTTCCTTATTTTCATTGCATAAACTCAGTCACAACCTCTCAATCTTAATTCTCCCTTCTTCAAATAAATATAGTAATATATTTACATCACAGGGTTATTGTGTGAAAAAATTATGTATCTATCATCTATCTATCAATTGATTGAGTGATCTATCAATCTGTCTATCTAGAAGTGCTATTTAAGTGATGTGAAATGAAATGAAAAAATGAAATGAAAGTGAAAAAATATAAAAATTCTAAGAAGTGACAGAAAAAGGAAATTTATTTAAAATACAAGGATACATACCCACAAATGAAGAAAAGAAATGGAAATTCACATAAAGAAAGAAGCTATTAGCCCAATTTTACTTGAATGTGTAAAGATGAATAACATAAAATAACAAAGGAAGACAATAGAATCCAGATTGTAAAGGGATTTCAATGTTAGGGTATAAATTTTATATTTCCTTCTAAGGACAGAGGACAATTGAAGATTTTTCAGTGAGATAGAGATATTCTATTCCTGTGTAGTTCTTGAAAATATTTTTTTTTCACATGCTTACTTCAGATAATCTATATGGCTTATATAGGGTCTTCCTTTCAATCTCTTTACTTAAAATGAATTAGTAGTCATATATATGATTTATCTCTCAGGTATTCATTGATCTAACTATGTTATATGTTTATTCATTCCTTTAATGATTTCGTTTTCATTGCTTCTGCTGGGTAATCTTCTTTGTCATGTATCACATTCTGTTCATTTCTGGAATCTATGCCACTTTCTGCCATGTGCATTTCACATTTCACTTTGGATGATATTTTTCAATTCCTCAGATATTAGTGTTCCATGAATGAAATTAATATATCACAAAATATTTTGATTTTTAAAAAAAGTAAAAATATATTCTAAGGAGAATGTTTAAGAATTTTTAAAAGAACTGTATTATATCCAAGAAGGATTCCCAGTCATTTTTATTCTTGTTCAATCCTATTTTTTATTAAAGTTTTTATTTACAAAGCATATGCATGGGTAATTTTTCCAACATTGACCTTTGCATAACCTTTTATTCCAAATTTTCCCTTTCTCATCCCCCTCTACTATAGATGGGAGTGTCAGTCCAATACATGTAAACATGTTTAAATACATGTTAGATCCAATATATATATATATATATAGTTATCTTGTTGCACAAGAAAAATCAGATCAAAAAGGAAGAAAAAGAAAAACTGAGAAAGAAAAATGAATGCAAGCAAATAATAACAGAGAGAGTGAGAATGCTATGTTGTTTTCCACACTCTGTTCCCATTGCTCTCTCTCTCTGTGTAGATAGCTTTCTTCTTCACTGCACAAGTACTACTGGTTTGAATGAGCTCAATATTGAAAAGAGCCATGGCTATAAGAATTGATCATCTTATAGTCTTGTTGTTGCTGCATATAATGATCTCCTGGTTCTATTCATTTCACTTAGCATTAGTTGATGTAGGTCTCCCCAAGCCTATCTGAATTCACCCTGCTGGTCATTTCTTACAGAACAATAATTTTCCATAGCATTCATATACCATAATTTATTCAGTCATTCTCCAATTAATGGGCATACACTCAATTTCCTGTTTCTTGCCTCTATAAAGAGGGCTGCCACAAGCATTTTTGCACATATGGATCCCTTCTCCTCATTAGGATCTTTTTGGAATATAATCCCATTAGAAATACTGCTGAATCAAAGGGTATGCACAGTTTGATAAGTTTTTGAGCATAGTTCCAAATTGCTCTCCAGAATGGCTGCATCTGTTCACAGTTCCATCAACAATGTATCAGTGTCCCAGTTTTCTTGTGTCCCTTCCAACATTATCTTTTCCTGTCATTTTAGCCAATCTGACAGGTGAGTAGTGGTATCTCAGTTATCTTAATTTGCATTTCTCTGATCAATAGTGATTTGGAGCCCTGTTTCATGTGGCTACAAATAGTTTCAATTTCTTCATCTGAAAATTGTCTGTTCATATCCTTTGACAATTTATCAATTGGAGAATGGCTTGAACTATTATAAATTTGAGTCTTCTTGGTATATTGTGTTAGGTATGCATCTATGCCTACTTTCTGCCACACTAGTTTCCAATTTTCCCAACAGTTTTTGTCAAATAGAAAATTCTGATCCCAAAAGGTGGCGCCTTTGGGTTTGTCAAATACTAGATTGTTATAGTCCTTGGCTATCTTGTTCTGTGAACTTCACCTATTCCATTGATCAACTTCTCTATTTCTTAGCCAGTACCAAATGGTTTTAATAACTGCTGCTTTATAATGTAGTTTTAGATCTGGTACATCTAGGCTACCTTCATTTGTTTTTTTCTTCCTTAATTCCTTTGAAATTCTTGACTCTTTGTTCTTCCACATGAATTTTGTTGTTATTTTTTGCTAGTTCAGTCAAATAGTTTTTTGGGAGTTTGATTGGTATATCACTAAGTAAATAGATCAATTTAGGGAGTAATGTCATCTTCATATTATATTTGGTCCACCTATCCATAAGCAAGTGATATTTTCCCAATTGCTTAGATCTGATTTTATATATGTGGAAAGTGTTTTGTAGTTTTGTTTATATACTTCCTTCCTTTCTGTTGGGAGATAAATTCTCAAATATTTTATATTTTCAAGTTATTTTAAATTGCATTTATCTTTGTATCTTTTGCTGTTGGGATTTTTTTAGTGATGTATAAGAATGCTGATGATTTATGTGGATTTATTTTGTACCCTGAAACTTTGCTGAAGGTGTGGATTATTTCTAATAGCTTTTTAGTTGGTTTTCTGGGGTTCTTTAAGTATACCATCATGTCATCTGCAAAGAGTGATAATTTGGTTTCCTCATTACGTACTCTAATACTTTTAATCTCGTTTTCTTCTCTATTGCCAAGGCTAGTATTTCTAATACAATATTGAATAGCAATGGTGATAGTGGGCAACTTTGTTTCATCCCTGATCTTAGTGGGAATGGTTCTATTTTATCCTTGTTACATATGATGTTACTGAAGGGTTTAAATAGATGCAATTAACTATTTTAAGGGAAAGTCCATTTATTCCAATACATTCTAGTGTTTTAATAGGAATGGGAGTTAGATTTTGACAAATGATTTTTCTGCATTTATTGAGATAATCATGTGTTTTTTGTTAATTTGGTTATTGATGTAGTCAGTTATGCTAAAAGCTTTCATAATATTGAACCAGCTCTGCATTCCTAGTATGAATCCTACTTGGTCATGGTTTATTAATCTGGGGATGATTTTCTGTAATCATTTTGCTAATATTTTATTTAAGATTTTTGCATCAATATTCATTAGAGCGATTGGTCTATAATTTTCTTTCTCTGTTTTCATCCCACTTGGTTTAGGTATCAATATCATGTATGTATCATAAAAGATATTTGGTAGGAGTCCTTCATTCCCTATTTTTTCAAATAGTTTATATAGTAATGAAATTAATTATTCTTTAAATATTTAGTAGAATTCACATGTAAGTCCATCTGGTCCTGGGGATTTTTTCTTAAGAGTTGATTAATATTTGTTCTATTTCTTTTTTCTAAAAAGAGACTATTTAAGTAATTTATTTCCTCTCCTGTTAACCTGGGCAATCTATATTTTTATAGGTATTCCTCCCTTTCACTTAAATTGTCAAATTTATTGACAAAGGTGGGCAAAGTTAAGTCTTCATAATTACTCTAGTTTCCTCTTCATTGGTGGATAGTTCTCCCTTTTCATTTTTGAGACTAACAATTTGATTTTTTTCTTTACTTTTTCTAATCAAATTAACTAAAGGTTTATCTATTTTGTTGGTGTTTTCATAAAGCCAACTCAGTTTTATTTATGATTTCAATAGTTTTTTTTTTTTTTTTTTTAGTTTCAATTTCTTTGAATTCTTTTATTTTTAGGATTTCAAGTTTGGTATTTGATTGGGGGTTTTAAATTTGTTCCTTGTCTAGCTTTTTTAGTTGCAAGTCCAATTTATTGATCTTCTGTTTCTCCATTTTATGCAAGTAAGCCTCTAGAGATATAAAATTTCCCCTTATCACCACTTTGGCTACATGCACAAATTTTGGTATGTTGTCTCATTATTGTCATTCTCTTGGATGAAATTATTTATTGTGTCTATGACTTGCTGTTTCATCCACTCCTTCTTTAGGATGAGATTATTTAGTCTCCAATTTCTTTTTGGTGTATTTTCCCCTGGTCTGTTATTGAATATACTTTTTATTGCATTGTGATCTGAAAAAAATTGCACTTACTATTTCTTCCTTTCTGCATTTGATTTTGAGGTCTTTATGTCCTAATATATGGTCAGTTTTTGTATAGGTTCAATAACTGCTGAGAAGAACATGTACTCCTTTCTGTCTTCATTCAATTTTCTCCAAAGATCTATCATACCTAACTTTTCTAATATTCTATTTACCTCTTTAACTTTTTTCTTATTGTTTTGTGTTTTGATTCATCTAGTTCTGAGGGAGCAAGGTTGAGATCTCCCACTATTATAGTTTTGCTGTCTATTTCTTCTTACAACTCTGTTAACTTCTTCTTTAGAAATTTAGATGCTATTAATGGGGGTGGAGGCAAGATGGCGGAGAAGGTACATGAGACTTTCTAAGCTCCTCTCATTCCCCTCATAACCAACTATTAAATTCACCCTCAAAAATAGCTGTTTGCTGCTTAAATTCATGAAGATTAGAAGCACTACAACTTACTAGCCAAAAATAATATGGAATATTGCCAGGAAAGATTTGTCCTGAGGGGCCAGGAACAGACTAGCTCAGGCCGCAAGAGACTAGCATCCTGAGCAGACCAGGGGCAGAGGTGATCTCTGTGGCTAGGGAAAGTTATAGAGACGACTCTGCAATAAGCTAACTGCTCTACCTTGATTACAAAGCAGTAAAATGGCAGATAAATTAAAGCCTAAACAGAGGGTACTCTAAAAAATGCCAGAATCTGACAAGATTTGGCTGTAACCACTCAAACCCGGAGGTGACTCAAGCAGACTGTAATGCAGCCCTGCAGCCACAATTTGGGGCTTTTGTGGGAGCAATTATAAATCTGCAGGGCAGGGGGCCACAGCCTGGGCAGCCACTAATCAGCACAGTGGGGGTCTTGGCTTTGGGCAATAGAACTTCCCCAGCAGACTGTGATTTCCTGGACAGAGACACTTCTGGTCCCTGCAAATCAATTTACTAATCAACTGCTAATACCCACAGCCCCAGGGTGGGATTTGGCTTGAAGTAGTGAAACTCTCACTGCTCAGGGTCTAGCCCCAGGGCAGTTGTTATCCCACACAGTAGGGGTTGTTTGCAGGGCACTTTCCCAGCTCAGTCCTGCAGGCCTGAGTTACTTCTGCATGGGAAACTCTTTCCCAGAGCACTCCAGTACCTCACTGCTTTTTGTAGCCGGCTAGCAGGACAGCTACCGGTCCATACAACTTTCACTGCTCTGCAGACGAAGCTGGTAATCTCCTGGCCCTGAAGGCAGACCCTAAATGCCTTTAGGGCTTTTACAAAATGAGTAAAAAAATCAAAAGGATGATTGATAGTTTCTATACAGAAAGAGAACAGCTTTTCAACCCTGAAGAGACTAATAGCAGACAGTCTCCAGACAAAAAAACCTTAAAAGAGAACTAGAAGAAAAATGGGGAAAGGAAAGAGAAGCTATACAAGAGAGTACAAAAAAAGCATATAACTCACTAAAAGAAAAATTTGATAAAGTGGAAAAAGAAAACAACTTCCTGAAATATAAATTGCAAAAGGTAAAAAACTCCCAAAAAGTGTAGGGAAACAGAATTTGTGAACTGGAAAAAGAAAATAACTCACTAAAAAAAATAAATTAGTGAAATGGAAAAAAAATTCCATTGAGCAAAACAACTCATTTAAAAACTCAATTGTACATATACAAAAAGAAGGAAAAAAAGCTAATGAAGAAAATAACTCACTAAAAATCAGAACTGAAAAAATAGAAATGACTGAATCATTGAGACATCAAGAATCAGTCAAGCAAAACCAAAAAAATGAAAGATTGGAAAAAAATGTCAAATATGTTCTTGGAAAAACAACAGACCTGGAAAATAGATCTAGGAGATAACCTGAGGATCGTTGGACTACCCGAAAATTATGATGAAAAAAAGAGCCTAGATACTATTTTACAGGAAATCATAAAAGAGAACTGCCCAGAAGTAATAGAACTGGAAGGTAAAATAGGCATTGATAGAATTTATCAAACACCTTCTGAAAAAGACCCTAAAATAAAGACTCCAAGGAATATTGTGGCCAAACAATCAGAAACTTTATGAGCAAAACTACAAAACATTTTCCACACAAATAAAGCCTGATCTAACCAACTGGAAAAAATATTAATTGCTCTTGGATTGGGCAAGCAAATATAATAAAGATGACAATACTACCTAAACTAATCTGTTTATTTAGCACTATACCAATCAGACTCCCAAAAAACTATTTTAATGACCCAGAAAAAATAACAACAAAGTTCATACGGAAAAACGAAAGGTCAAGAATTTCAAGGGAATTAATGAAAAAAAAAATCAAATGAAGGTGGCCTAGCTGTACCAGATCTAAAATTATATTATAAAGCATCAGTTACTAAAACCATCTGGTATTGGTTAAGATGTTGACTAGTTGATCAATGAATAGGTTAGGTTGAAAGGACAAAACAGCCAATAACTTTAATAATGTAGTGTTTGACAAACCCCCAAACCCCAGTTTTTGGGATAAGAATGCATTATTTGCAAAAATTACTGGGAAAATTGGAAATTAGTATGGCAGAAACTAGACATTGACCCACACTTAACACCGTATACCAAGATAAGGTCAAAATGGGTTCATAACCTAGACATAAAGAATGAGATTATAAATAAATCAGAAAAGCATATGATAGTTTACCTCTCAGACCTGTGGAAGAGGAAGGAATTTATGACCAAAAAAACCTCAAGATCACTATTGACTACAAAATAGAAAATTTTGATTATATCAAATTGAAAATTTTTTGTACAAACAAAACTAATGCAGACAAGATTAGAAGGGAAACAATAAACTGGGAAAACATTTTTACAGTCAAAGGTTCTGATAAAGGACTCATTTCCAAAATATAATTGACTCCAATTTATAAGAACTTAAGCCGTTCTCTAATTGGTAAATGGTCAAAGGATATGAACAGACAATTCTCAGATGAAGAAATTAAAACTATTTCTAGCCATATGAAAATATGCTCCAAATCATTATTAATCAGACAAATGCATATTAAGACAACTCTAAGATACCACTACACACCTGTCAGATTGGCTAGAATGACAGGGAAAGATAATGCAGAACATTCGAGGGGATGTGGGAAAACAGGGACACTGATACATTGTTGGTGGAATTGTGAATACATGCAGCCATTCTGGAGAGCAATTTAAAACTATGCTCAAAAAGTTATCAAACTGTGCATACTCTTTGATCCAGCAGTGCTACTACTGGGCTTATACTCCAAAGAGATACTAAAGAAGGGAAAGGCACCTGTATGTGCCAAAATGTTTGTGACAGCCCTGTTTGTAGTGGCTAGAAACTGGAAAATGAATGGATGCCCATCAATTGGAGACTGGTTGAGTAAATTATGGTATATGAATGTTATGGAATATTTTTGTTCTGTAAGAAATGACCAGCAGGATGAATACAGAGAGGATTGGCGAGACTTTCATGAACTGATGCTAAGTGAAATGAGCAGAACCAGGAGATCATTATATACTTCAACAACGATACTGTATGAGGATGTATTCTGATGAAAGTGGATTTCTTCGAGAAAGAGAAGATCTAGCTCAGTTTCAATTGATCAAGGATGGACAGAAGCAGCTACAACCAAAGAAAGAACACTGGGAAATGAATGTAAACTGCTTGTATTTTTGTTTTTCTTCCCAGGTTATTTATACCTTCTGAATCCAATTCTTCCTGTGCAACAAGAGAATTGCTTGGTTCTGCCCACATATATTGTATCTAGGATATACTGTAACCTATTTAACATGTATAGGATTGCTTGCCATCTGGGGGAGGGGATTGAGGGAGGGAGGCGAAAAATCAGAACAGAAGTGAGTGCAAGGGATAATGTTGTAAAAAAATTACCCTGGAATGGGATCTGTCAATAAAAAGTTATGAAAAAATAGGAATTTATATGCTACACCACTTGGTGCATATATGTTTAATATTGATATTGCTTAATTATCTATGGTATCTATTAGAAATATATAAAGATATAGTTTCCTTCCTTATCTCCTTTATTAGATCAATTTTTGCTTTTGCTTAATCTGAGATTAGGATGGCTACCCCTGCTTTTTATTTATTTTTTTATTTTTTTACTTCATCCGAAGCATAATATATTCTTCTACAATCTTTTACCTTTACTCCATATGTGTTTGCTCTACTTTAAATATGTTTCTTGTAAAAAACATATGGTAGGATTCTGGCTTTTAATCCAGTCTACTATCTGCTTAGATTTTATGTGATTGTTCCCCCCATTCACATTTAAAGTTAAAACTACTAATTATGCATTTCCTTCCATCTTATTAACCCCAACTTATACTTTTCTCTTTCCTTTTGCCCTTTCCCTTTTCCACAGTATTTTACTTATAATCACTACTTGACTCAAGCAATCCTCGCCCTTCAGAGACCCTCCTCCTTTCTTATACCTTTCCTCTACTATTTCTCTGTTCCCTTCTATTTAGCCTACTCCTTCTTTTTTTCCTTTTCCCCTCCCAATTTTCTATAAAATGAGAGATGTTTTCTGTGAAAACAAATATATCTGATATTCTTTCTTGGGGCCAAATTTGATGAGAGTAAGATTCACACAATATTTATCACTCTCCTTTTTTTTCCCTCAGTTGTAACATGTTCTCTTTGCCTCTTACTCAGAAACAATTTCCCCATTTTACCTCCACTTTCTCCCTTTTTTCTGTTATAATAACCTTTCTATCTCTAGTTTTTTTTTATATTATAACAGTAAAACCAGATTATACATGTACTCTCAATTTATGCCCATAACAATTCTCAAGAGTTTTTTTTGTTTGGTTTTTTTTTGCTTCTCTTGAGGTCTATATTTGGAGGCCAAATTTTTGTTTAGCTCTGGTCTTTTCATCAAAAATACATGGAATTCACCAGTTTAATTGAATGTCCATCTTCTTCCCTGAAAGAAAATGCTAACTTTCACAGAGTAATTTATTCTTGACTGCATTCCAAGTTCCTTTGCCTTTAGGAATATCAGATTCCAGGCCCTTGGATCCTTTAAAGTGGAAGCTACTAGTTCCTGAATAATTCTTATTGTGGCTTCTTGGTATTTGAACTGTTTCTTTCTGGCTACTTGCAATATATATATATATATATATATATATATATATATATATATATATATATTTTTTTTTTTTGCCTTGTTCCAATAGTTCTCAAATTTAGCCATGATATTCCTTGGGATTTTAATTTGGGGGTCTCTTTCAGGAGATGTTCAGTGAATTCTTTCAATACTCATTTTATCTTTTGTTTCTATGATACCTTTGATAGTTTCCTAAAGGATAGTGTCTAGGCTCTTTTCTTTCATCATGTATTTCAGGTAGTCCGATAATCCTTAGATTGTCTCTCCTAGATCTATTTTCCAGGTCAGCTGTTTTCCCAACATGTTTTTCATTTTTTGTTGTTGTTGTTGTTTTGCTTCACTGATTCTTGTTGTCCCATGGATTCATCCATTTCCATTTGTTCAATCCTGAATTTTAGTGTGTTATTTTCTTCATTTACTTTTTTTAACTTCTTTTTGTATTTGTCCAATTGAATTTTTAAATGAGATTTTGTTTTATGGATTTTTTTTCCTTTTCACAAATTCTGTTTTTTTAAGGAGTTATTTCCTTTTTCTGTTTCACAGATTCTGTTTTTCTGGGAGTTGCTATCATTTTTCCATTTTATCAAATTTAATGATTTATATATTTTTTTCCATTTCACTAAGCCTATTTTGTAGTGAATTTTCTTCACATAGTTTCTGTGTTGCCTTTTCCAAACCCTCTTGCAATTTTTTTTCATTTCCTTTCCCCATTTTTCTTCTAGCTCTCTTTTAAGATCCTTTTTAGTTTCTTCTAGGAGAGCCTTGTGTAATAGGGGACCAGGTTATATTGTCTTTTGGGGCTTCATTTGGAGACGACCTGCCTTTAGTCTCTGTAGGGCTTGAAATCTGTTCTTCTCTTTCACTATAAAAGCTGTCAGTTCTCTTTACTTTTTACTTTTTTTTTTTTTTTTTTTTTTTTTTTTGTTATTTTCTCCCTTTAGGGCTGGGAAGGTTTTTCAAAGCTGGAGCAGCTGTGCTGGGTCAGTATTGATTCACTCCTCATGCTGGGTGGGTGTGGCCAGGTCTTGTGAGATTCTGGCATTTTGGGGTTTCACTATTGATCTTTTTTGCTTCTGTTGGATGTTTTATTATTTCTCTGCTGATCTACTGGCTTGCAAGTAGGGCAGTGTGGACAAAAGTGCTGCAGGTTCTTCTGGATTCCTCCCTGTAGATTCTCTGTCACATGGAATCTGTACCACCCAGTGGTGTCAACAACACCCTCAGAGTCAGCAATGCCCCAGGACTCTGTGCTGTCTGAGCTGGCATTTGTAGTCAGTTGTTTGTGTTAAACTGTCTCCCTCTCATTTCCAATTGAATTGAGACCTTTTCTGTCAGTCTTCTAATTATTTTCTGCTTATAACTTGTTTCACTGCCAATACTTGTGGGTTCTGCAAGTCCAGACTTAATTCAGAGGCTGGATTATGCAATTAGTGTGAGGGTTATAGAGAAAATCAGAGAGAAATGTGTGTTGTCTCCATCATCTTTCCTCTGTATCCTGAAGTCTCAATCCTATTTTGCATTGTAAACATAGGTGTAGATTCATTTATGGCAGAAGACAAATAGTATATTTTACTTTTATTCAACTACATACCATAGTAGAGAAAATAAGCATTCTTAATTTTTTTTTCTTCTGTGAATTAATAAGTCAAACCCTTGAATGATTATTGATATCATTAGGGAGGCTTTGTAATTTAAGCATGTGGGACAACCAGTCCATGTTGGAAGAAACTGTTTCATAAAAAGGTGATCATCATCATCATGAAAGCTATAAAAGTCCCCAATAGGAATGAGGGACATTTTAAAACTTAATCTGTTTCATGCATTTCCATATAGTGAATATTTTTTTGTTAATTTTGTCCAATTTATGGTTAGCCAGCTCATACATAGGTAGCCTTTTTCCTTAGAAGATATACATTTCCTTTAACTAGGCCAATTTTAAAATCCATTCAGCTTTATAGAACTTATATAAGAGCATTGGCATTGCTGATATTAACATTAAGAACTAATTATAGCTAATAAAAAAGAAAAAATCATATCTAAAATATAATAATATAAAATATTTGGCAATCTCCCTATCAAATAAAATCAATGACTGTGTCAACACAATTACAAAACACTTATTTTAGTGTGCTAAAAAAATCATAACAATTCTTGTAGAAGAATAAAAAGACCAAGATAATATAGAAAATCAATTTTTTAAAAGTGAAGGAAAATAATTTAACAGTTCCATATTTCAAATTAAATTGCAAAGCATGGATCAAAAAGATAACCTTACACTGCCTAAGAAATAGAATGATGGATGAATGGAATATATGAGGTACACAATATATAGCAGCAAATGGCCATTCAGCATATGTAAATTGTTTTTTCTTTTTTGCACATAGTAGGAATTTAATAATTATCTGGTGTATTGAATTGAAAAGAATTTTTCACAAATGGAAATATAATCACAATTTCTGATTTTATTGCACTTCTTTCTTGCATCAATGAGAAAAATATGACAGAAAATATCATTTTAAATTTCTCCAAAAATTGATTAAAGAAAACAAATGTGAGATTATTTAGATATCATTAATAATAAATTTTGTGATTACCAAAACTAAATATTTAATTTATATAATAGTCTTTGTATATAAGTTGATCCTTTTGATAATTGCATGAGATCTGATAGTATATATTTTTTTATTTTACAGAGAAAGAAACTAATAATCTAAAATATCATGATTAAAGTCATTCAGGTAATAAACAGTGAAGTCTAGACTGAAAATTAGTTAAGTTCACTATTGTTTCTAATAGAGGATATTGTCTGCACATTATTAGTTTCAATTTTTTTCTAAGGATGGGATACTATATACTTCCTCTCTTTTTAATTTCATTAAATGCCCATTCTCTTTATTGCTTTCTTTTTACCCTCATTATATATGTACATTATTTTAATACACATTTCTTATGATCATTGCAAAATCTTGTTACTGTATACACTGTTTTCCTTGTTCTACTTGTTTTGCTCAGCATCTTTCTAGGCCATCCAAAAATCAGTTTTTCATCATTTTTTATAATGCAATAATATGTAGTTTTATTGGAAATTCTTTTCCATTATTGTAATATACTATAGTTTGTTTAGCCACACCCCAGTTAATGGACATCTACTTATTTTTTAATTCTTTGCCACCACAAAAAGAACTACTACAAAATTTTTGCACATGTAGGTCTTTTCCCCTCCTTTATAATTGCCTTGTAACACAGACCCAGTAGTAGCACTGCTTCATCCAAAGGTATACACAGATTTAGAGATTTTTGGATATGGTTCTGAATTGCTCTCCACAATGGTTGGATCAATTCACAATTTCACAATGCATTAGGTTCCTAGTTTCCCATATCTCCTTCAATATTCATCATTTTCCTTTCCTGTCACCTTAGCCAACCTCAGAGGCATGAGGTGGTACCTCAAAACTGTTTTAATTTTCATTTCTCTATAGAAACTAGGAAACTAGTATTTTGAAAGTCCTTTTATTTCCCAAAATGTGAGCAGTTTCAGATTGATCTTCACTTAACAGAGCCTGAAATGATCATAATGGCTGATTTTTGAAAAATAAATTATTATGAAGAAATGGAAACTAAACTTTCTATGTTAAGGATTCCTCCACTGTTCCCAAAAATGTTCATTGTTCAATTATAATCATAAAAAACCATGTATGTTACTTAAGAGAGAGAGGGAGGGAGGAAGAAAGGGAGAGACAGAAGGAAAAAAAAGGGAGGGAGGGAAGGAGAAAGGGAATACTTACTTAATATGGTCTACATAATCTGAAAGACACTAAACAAGCAAAGACAAGAGTGAAATAGTACCTGTCCTCAAGGAGCTTAGAAGAGACAAAGACATGGAAACACAATAAAATGCAAGATATATTGTTTTTGTTCCTCCTTCATTTTTTTCTAAAAGTACTGATACCATAATAAAGTGAAATCTTAATTTTGTGGATTGAACTTGAATGAGGAAGAGTTGCACAAAGTCATCAGTGTCATTTTACTTCCAAAGTCATTGAAATGCAGAGGCCAATAAGGATGATTGGTCCAGATACAGTGGATTATCTTATTGTCTTTGATGTGTGGGAAAGCTCACAGTAGCTCCTGAGCAACCACTTGCAGGGCCATTGGAACAAATTGTTCTCATTTGACCATTCCTCTAGGGGAAGTTTTCATATGTTTGGGATAGACATCCCCTTAATTCGCTGACAGAATTGGTAGTTTTTGTTATTGTTTGATTGTTTATTTGTTTATTTTGTTTCTAACAGGGCATGGATATTATACCTACAGCAGATTCTTGGAGTTCCATGTCAGAGTTGGGTGGCAAATGGACAACAAAGATAGATGAACAGCTTTGGAAAAGTCTCAGCAAATCTTCACACCAGAGATGCTAGTCTTCTTTGAACACTCACACATTCAGCAAAACTATCAGTAATTCCAAGGAAGAAAACAATTAAGGTTAAAAAAAAAAAAGCTAGGAGTCTTGCTGGTGAGAGGGCTGCTGTCCGTGCTTTTCAAACAGAACTAGAATAACCTCGTTATTTTGGAATCAAGGTAGTGTGCCCCACTGAGGTTTATCAAACCAGTAAGCTCATAAGAGTATGGTACAGGTTGCACAGAGTCCACATGAAGATTTGTAGTAGAAATGTTTATAAATTTGTACATCTTACATGTCTTTTGAACTATTTTAATATTGTTCCACTCATAGTACAGCAAATTTTTGTTGTGGGAACTTCATGATTAGCAATTCTTTGTCAGCATCTCCCACACCTCATAAGTGAGTCCAAAATTCTTGAGAGAGCTTGAGAGAGTATCACTTCTTCTGACTTTCATATGAGCTCTCTTCATTTGAGTACTCCATAAAATAGGTTTTTTTAGGCATTTGTACATTTAGTAATCTATCAATATGGCAAACCCATTAGTTATGCTCTCTCAAGGAGAATGTGAATGCTTGGCAGTTTAGCTTGGGAAAGGACCTCAATGTCTAGTATTTTCTTTTGCCAAGTGAAACTCAAAATCTTTCTAAGACACTTCAAATGGAAGCAAATCAGTTTCTTGGCATGGTACTGGTATATAGTTCAATTTTCATAAGCATACAGCAATAAGGTTCATATAACACCTCTGTAGACCTTCAGTTGGATGGGTATAATAATATAATATAAAATTATATATAATATTTTTTCTCTGTTTTGGCCCTTCCTGGTTTAGGTATGTGTGCCACATTTTTGTGATAGAAAGAATTTGATAGTACTCCTTTACCTATTTTTCCATATAGTTTTCATAGTACTAGCATTAATTGTTTTTTATATGTTTGGTAGAATTCATTTATGAAGAATTTTGGCCCTGGAGATTCTTTCTTGGAGAGTTCAATAATGACTTGCTTAATTTCTTTTTCTAAAATGGGACTATATAAGTGTTCTATTTCCTCTTATGTTAACATGGGCAATTTATATTTTTGTAAATATTAATCCATTTTGGTAAGATTGTCAAACTTGCTACCTTAGATTTGGGCAAAATAGCTCCTAATTATACTTTAATTTCTTTTTCATTAGTGGAAAGTTCACCCCTTTCATTTTTGATGTTGGTGATTTGTTTTGTTTTTCTTTCCTTTTTCTGATCAAATTAATGAAAACTTTTATTTATTTTGTTAGTTTTTCATAAAACCAACTCTTAATTTTGATTAGTTCAATTTTCTTAGTCTCTATTTTAATAATCTCTCCTTTGAGTTTCAAAATTTCTGATCTGATATTTAATTGGGGATCTTGAGAGTATTATTTTTATTGTGTCATTATGAGCACAGTGTCCCTTTGTGTTTGCAAGGGGTAACTTTGCCTTCTCTCTTCAGGAAACTGCCTGGTTTCCCAGAGTTTGTCTTCTGAGCTAGGCCTGGAAGCTGCCCCACTGATTTGCTACTCTATTGAGCCAGGATCGAAGGTCTTAGCTGCTGATTAACTGTGATTAAGACTCTCTTATTTGCTTTCCCTGAGTCTGTCTGAGCAGAGTGTAGCACCCTTTTCACCTCAGTGAGTCTGACTTTTCTTAAATTTTTTCAGTTTATCTTGAGCTGGAGAAAGGTTTCATTCCAGTAGACTTTGTTCAAAGGCTTGGTTTTATGTGGTTTTTTGAGAGAAATTGGGAGAGCTTGAGCAACTTCCTGGCTATACTCTGCCTTGAGGGCATCATAAAATTATAAAGGAAATTGAGATTGAAGGATTCACCTATGCTACACATGAGGATAAAAGATGAAGTGATCAAATTAGAAATATCAGGCCAAATGACTAGAAAGAAAAGTGTATGGGGAAGCCATTAAAAGGGGAGGGGAGGACCCTGAGTTACTGTTATTTACTCTGTGATCTAACTAGTGTGTTAATTCTCAATGTTAATTTAACAATAGGTCTATGTTGAATTTTCTGAAGGTACTCAGTGTTTATTATCCCCTATTATGTTCATTTTCCCCCATTAGACAATAAACAGATGTCAGTAAATAGTACTTTCATCCATTTTTGAAAAATTGAACAGTATAGAACTAAAATGATTTTTAGAGATGATCTAAAAATACTCAGATATTCAATACTAATTGAAAGGAAATAATGACCCTTTCTAAGGAAATTGGAATAGGCCAGTCCATTAACAACATATAGAATATGAATCCAGAATATAATAGCATGTTGTATAAATGCTATGAGCAAGAAAAGTATAAATTACAACTATATAAATAAGGAATTGTATAGAATATCAATCTGAGTAAGCTAAAAGAATTCAAAGATCCACAATATATTTAAAATATATAAAATACATATAACTACTGCCTCTCACTGCCACTTCTCCTTCTCCACCAGTATATCCATAATTCTTTTATTGATTTGTAATTATTATCTTAAGACTAGAGAATTTAGAGTGGAAGTGGCCTTAGAAATCATCCAACCCACCAGACTCATTTTTAAGATTAGTAAACTGAAGGTTGGGAAAGTTTAGGGGTCTGCCAACAATTTCAAATTTAGGATGTAATCGTAATATGCTTTAAACACATAGTCAGATTTCAAATTTAGGACTCTCTAAAGAGAGAGAGATAGAGACAAATCCTTTAAAGTCCCATACTAAATCATTGATACTGAATCATTTTTTAAAATATTACAAATGTCAACAATATCATCCCACCAAAATTTAATCCTCTAACTTATATTTTGAAATCAACATTCCCAACTTAAAACGAAAGTCAATCAAAAAACATTTATCAAAGTTTTATTATACTGATCAAGCACTTATGCTAGGTTCTGGAAATAGAAATTTAAAAGTGAAATATCCCTACTTTGAAAGACCTTAATTTCTACTGACAAATTACACAGGACAATTCACATAAAAGAAATCATCAGGTAAAAGTATAACTAAAATGATAAACCAATAATGTGAAAGGTTTGTTCTCAGTATTAGAATACCAAATATCATGTTTAAATTAACTTAATGTTTTATTTTTTATATTGTTTTTGTTTCTATTTTAACAAATAAAGACTGCCACTGAAATATCAATTCTGCATTTAATCATCAAAATTGTCTACAATATTTCAATTCAGCAATTATTTCTTGAGTATATGCACTGTAAAAGGCACTGTACTAAGTGATAGGGATATAGAGATAGTGTAAAGGGTGTTAACTACATATCCAGGTTATGGAAATTTGTTAATGCCCAGATCAGCTAAGTTGTCATTATCCATGTAGAAGGTATTAAAAAGTTGCTTCTGTGAGCCTGAAAGACAGACATTTGTGTCATTGGCTCATTTTGCAGAGAGTAGAATCCAGTTCATGGGAATCAGGGAAGAAGGGCACAAGCGAGACATGGTTGAACATTGCACTTAGCATAAAAGCAATGTCCTGAAGAAAACAGATTTGAGGTTTGACTTCTGTAGAAACTAGCACTGTAGGAATTTAGACTTGAACATGGTGGAACTACTGTCACATAGGTACTGACCTAAATTAGCTTAATCCTTCTCTTCCCAGAGAATAAGGTGTAAGGTCTCTGGCTATCCATTTCCTCCAAAACAGGAAATAAAAGAAATGTCTATTTGGGAATGGTTAAACAAGTAACTATTTGGAAAAAGTATTGTACCATAAGAAATATACACATGATATGTATATGTATATGTGTTGCATATATATGTATATGTATAATCACACATGCACATAGATGTATGTGTGTTTATGCATGTATGTATATAATATAAATATTTAAGACAAATCAAGGCAAAAAAGCAAAAAATTATGTATTGGATCAAAGTTGTATATCATTTCATTCCTAAATAATCAGTGAAGGCTTTCATCAACTTAACTCAAAGCTTTAGATTTATTATGTTTTTCCCATTGCCCTCCCCACAAGTGAACAATTCTACAAAAAAGTAAAGAAAACTTTTTCTCAATAATATGCAGCAATATAAATTCTCACATTGGTCAAGTCCACATATATATATGTCTTATTTTAAATTTAAGTTCATTAACTCTGACAGAAGGTGAATATCTTGATATAGCTTTAGTCCTCTGAAACTCTACTTTTTAACTGAATTAATTAGAATTCTAAACTCTTCTTTGGTCACCATTGTATACAAACATTTTTCTTGCCCAGTTCTCCTCATGTTATTCTGCATGAGTTCATAGAATTTTTGTTTAAGTTACACCAAGACTATTTCAACTTTACATATATCATATGTACATATATGTGTGTATAGCCCATGTGTATATAAATATATTTATGTATGCATATATTATGTACATATTTATACATAGAAATATGGCATAAATATGTATTTATGCTTATAAATACATACATATGTGTATACACACACACACACATATATATATATATATATATATATATATATATATATATATATATATAAGATATCTTCCTAAATTGACTCGTAGGTATTTTATTGTGTATCAAATTTAAAGTTTTATTTCTTTTGCAATTATTTCTTTTTTACTTTTTTATATCTGTATATAAAAACATTATTCTTGTATACTTGTTGATTGTTGTCCTTCATTCTTGAAGAGGATCAAAATGGCATCACTGTGTTAGTCAAGTTATAGTATGTGTGACTGTGGCCAATCAGACCAATATGAGCTCAGAATACTCTGCCACAGGTTGGACACATTTGAACATTTGGGATGATGTCTCTGGTTTTGCCCATCGTGTTTATTATGAACTAATTCAATTCTTCTTTCCTCATAGAGCACAACTCTTTCCTGATGAGAGGACACCATGCTGGGTGGTCTGTCCTTTGCCAGTGTCTCCCATGCCATAAAATCAATTCTAAAGTTTTTAGGAGACCTTAAGGGTCTCTCTTGTATTGCTTATTGTGAGCACTTGCCCTGTATGAGTTCTCCACAAAATAATATTTTTTGGAAAGCATCCCTTGACATTCAAACAATGTGGCCAGCCCAATGAAGTTGTGCTCTCTGCAGCAGAATTGGAATGCTTGGCAAGTTATAACCTGGAATTAGGAATTCCTGATTTCAATTGTGGCTTTAGAAAAGTTCTAGCTGTGTGACTCTGGGCAGGCAATTTAACTCTGTTTGTCTCGATTTCCTTATCTTTATATGAGCTGGATTTGGGAGTAGCAAACCATTGCATTTTCTTTGCTAAGAAAATCTGAAATGGGATCATGATGAATCAGACATGAATGAAATGGCTGAACAATAAAAAATAGCAATGATCTTACTCAAGTTATTGATTTTCTCAGCTAAAGAATTTTTTTAATATCAAAAGCAAGAAGTTTCTACACTGAAAATGCAGCATACTGATGAAATCACAGAGATTTCCATCCTTTCATCATCTTCAATCAATAAATTGTACACACACACACACACACACATACATACATAGATACACATATATCTATCTATCTATATACATATATGTGTATTTTATACATATACAAGAACATACATTCCTTGAAGGTAATAGAGAACTTTTACATCACCATGCTAAGTAGTAAGTAGATGTCAACTATGTTACCACTGTCTCATCAATTCCTCTGAGTTAATACCTTGTTTCAAGTATACTTCTTTCGAGTATACTGCTCCAGAGTTCTGGCTCTCTACATCTATTGCTTTCTTTTGTTTTAGAATACAGGTGGTCACACCCTCCCTGACTTCTGAGGAAGAAAGATGAAAATATCAAAAAGGAGGTGATCATGGCCTCCCTGACTTCTCAGGGAGGTGAGAACACCAAACCAGATATTGTTATGTAATGATGTAATTGTAATAGGGTATATAAAATCTGGGACAGGTTCATTACAGCATACTGAATATGTGTGAACTAGAGAACTATTACATCACCATGCAAAGAACTAAGTATATGTAAACCAGTAACCATTGTCTCATCAATTCCTCTGAGTTAACACCTTGTTTCAAGTATACTTCATTCAAATATACTTCTCCAAAGTTCTGACTCTCTACAGAAGTAAGAACTGTTTACTTTTTATTCTTTTATGCTATGACTAAGACAATGTATGGTATGTATGTTTAACATTTTTTTCAATAAAACTGAATGTGTGTATACATGTTATCATTATAATTCATGTTTGTTTGTTTGTTTAAACCTATTTCAAATGTATACATGACAGATTTAATAGAATGGAAAAACAAAATTATGTGATAATTTTTATGTGGATCATTATAGGTAGAGGACTAACTACTTAAAACATATTTCTCTCATTAAACATATGACATAATTAATATGCTATTTTGAAAAAAAATTATTAACTCTTACATAAGGAAAATATCCATTTCATTGATACTAAAGACCTAAATATTAATTTCTGATTGTTATTAATTATGCTTGAATTTATTCACTATTTATGATTGTGTATGCTTATTAGTAAAAAGCCATTGTGATTTTAAATAATCTTTTCCCAAGTAATCTCATGATATAGTGGATGGCAATCAAAATTTCAGTTGAAACACTGCTGGCAAAGAGGAATTCAGGTATTCTGTTAGTCTTGACAAAAATTCCAAAAGAATTTTTTGTCCTTTTGTTTATTTTTCTTTTAGAACAGGATTTACCACATCTACTTTTTTCCCATGTACTTTGATAATCTAGAAGTACTAGAGTAAACACAGTGGATAGATTTTATTTATCTTCTAATTTGATTCATCCCTGTTCAGGGAAGCAGATCTCCGAGTCATACAAATTGATTTCAAGAGAATCAGCATAAGTAGATGTACCAAAGGTTTACCAACGAGAGTTCCTCCTTTTGTTTCTTGAAACCAAGATGCTAAGAGTAATACCTGACTGGCAATAGTTTATCTGATGACTATTAATCTTTGCCCTATACACCTTGGAAATTATATATTTCTCATTCACAGAGAACACTTGTTCTAATTCATAAATTCTTGTTAGTAATTATTTGCAGTCTATTGAAACTTATCATATGTTCTTCCATTAAACTGTGGTTGATAATTCACATTTAATTTTTAAGATTCTTGCAGTCTTGCATGATAATCCTGCCATGAGCCAATTAAAAAAAATTTTTTTTTGAGATGAGGCTTCCTATCCATGCATGTTCTCTTTTAATTTAACCTGTATATGAACAGTGGAGATATTGTAGTTATCATTCTTTGGACAAAAAATCTACAATTACCTGATTTTAGTTGAGTTCCACCCAGTAGACCAGTGTCTACATTCCAAACATTTTTGTTTGCAGCTCAATAGTTTTCCACATTCAAAAAATATGCTTCTTTTTTTATCAGTAATGCTACTTGCAGGTTGTTGGAATTTTTTGCCACTCAAAAGATCAATCTTCATTTTAGTTAGCTTAGCTTCTAAGTGCTTAGTAAACAAAAATGGATATGAAAAGATTTATTATTTATGTACTTGAGATGATTTTCTCAAGTCAGAGAAGAAACCAAACTAAAAAAAAAATTCTAACAGACAAGGCTTCAATCTATCAAAACATAAAAAAATTGTGGTTGATAATTAATCATATGTTTTAGGAGTTGAAAGTAATCTACAAGTTGACTAGTGTGTTCTAGTCATTGTATAGTTCAGGATACTAAGATTAGGCATAGCACCCTTATGTCCTGACTCCCAAATTTACTCATTGTTTCATGCTATTTAACAAAGAAGTTGGTTTAAAAAGTTTCAAATCCTAACATATTTCGTGCCACACTCTTGGGGGAAAAACAGTCTAGTTGGGCTTAATGAACATGCTTGTGAGCTATAACTAAGTTTATGGAGGTAAAAGTCATTTGTATCAGGGAGGACTTTTAAAAGGTGGTTTAGTGGATAGAGCAATGAGCCTGTAAAGAGTAAGACCTGAGTTCAAATGTTGCCTCTGATATGAATTAGATATGTGAGCCTGGGCAAATCATTTAATCACTATTTATCTCAGTTTCCTCAACGGTAAAATTGGTGTAATGAGAGAACATCAATTTCAGTGTTATTTTTGGATCAAATGAGATAGTTGTAAGGCTCTGGCACATAGTAGGCTTAATAAATGATTCTTCTTCTCCCTTGTTTCTCAAGAATTTTTTATTGTATCTGAAGGATTAATTACTGACTCCATTGTCTTCCATAAAGGGCATACAAAAAGACATGAAATCATCAAATTGGCAAAGCATAATTTAAGGAATGCATGATGAAAATTTTTCTTTGTTACTTAGGTCAATCAAACATATAAATAGAAACATATACATATATATATGCTTGTGTACATATGTGCATCTATGTGTCTATATGTGTATGTGTGTGTGTGTGTATACATACTTATAGAGATATCCAGAAAATAGTTTATAATTATCTAAATGTTTAAAAAGTATTCATGGGAAGTGAAACAGTAGTTGATTTTTTTTAAATCTGGTATTGGGATGTACTAAATTCCTTCTGAATTTTGTAATAAAAATGTTAATTAAATTAAGCAGCACAATTCTCCAAAATTGTCCTTTATCAGCCTGATAAGAACCATATGGTGCAGTCAAGGTGAACCCAAGGACAACTAATAGCAGCTGGTCTTTATCTGGCTGATAAAAGTCTTATTACAATAGAAATAGGACTTGTAGGAGGAAATATGGGGTATTCCTTTTTTAATGAACCTGTTTCTTGTTTTTCTTTAAAAATATAACCAACTCTCTTTGTTCCACAATTGTTTGTAGATAAGTTAACTTATACAAATAAAATTCAGTGATACAATCCAATTTTATGTTAAACCACTTTCAACTTCTTTTCCATCTCAACTGGAAAGTAAGAACTAAGTATCATTGTTTAATAAGTTTTCAGGTCTGACCATGTAATCCTCCTGTTTAATAAACACTATTGGCTCCCTATTAAGTGTAGGATTAAATGCAAACTGCTGTGGAATTTAAACATTTTATAACCTGGTTACTGCCCATATTTCCATGTTTAGCATGAATTATTATGTTTTACAGATACTTAGTTCTAGCCAAACTAATATTTTTATAATTATTCGAATATAATATTTCAGATCTCATTTCCATGTCATCACATAGACTATTATATATGGAATACTCACTCTCACTTTCACATAATATCTCAGAATCTCTATTTTCTTTCAAAGCTCAGCTTAAATGTTACTTCCTACATAAGAATTTCCTAGATTTCTCTAGTGATCAATACTTCTCACCACATTATCTTTCATTTATTTTAGTACATTACTTAAATATTTATTTTGAATATATTTATATTTCTCAAATATGTTGTCTTTTAGAGAATTCAAGAACTTTGGGGGCAAAGGATTGAGCATGTGTTTAGAATAAGGAAAGTTGAGTTCAATTCTACTTTGGGCACTATCTGGTCAGAAATTTAACTTCTCTTAGTCTGTTCCATTTTCTGTAAATTAAGGATATTTGATTCAGTGGCCCCTAAATTCTATTCTGGATTAAATATATAAATATATGTAATATCATCCATGCTTTACATAAATACCAAAACCAATACTTAACATGTGGAAGGACTTAATTATAATCAAATTTAAGAAAATAATTAATGATTCATTTTGATGATTACATTAATATGAGTTTCTTTGTAGCAGTAGTTGCCAACACTTGCTCAGAAATGGATCTACATTTCTTTCCCCATTTGACCTAGTTGGTGAGTAGGAAATCAATCAATCAATAACCTTTTTTTAAAAAACATCCACATATTCTAGGCACTGTGCTAGACTTTGGGGTATACAAATGCAAATAATTTCTACTCAGAAGTAGCTTAAATTTTAATGTGAGAGACAATATGTACATATATAACTAGATACATAAAAATGGAAATATAAATAAATTCAAATAGTGTGTGACACACTTGAGTGTCAAAAAATCAGGAAATATTTTATACAGAAAATAGAACTGGAGCTAATGCTAAAAGATAGAGATAAATAAGACAGGAATTACAGCTTTGAGTTCCAAAACAAGGACACAGGAAATAGTATGTTTTGTATGAGTAAGGAGAATAAAGTTAGCATTTCTAAATCACAGACTAAGAGAGTGGGGAGGAAATGAGGCTGGAAAAGTATGACTTGGATCAAAATGGGCTTTCAAAGCTAAAAAGTAAAACATATTTTATTATAGAGGCAATAGGGAGAAACTGGAGTTAATTGAGTAGGAGAGTGACATGATCAAATCTGTGCTTACAAATTACTATGGCAACAGTATTTAGATGAATTAGAGTGTTGAGAGGCTTGAGACTAGAAGATCAATTAGTAAACTGTTTCAATGAATTGAGCTGATATAGTAAGTGTCCCCAGGGGACAGTGTAGAATATAGTTTTTTAAAGTTCAAATGTTTCTCAGAAACAATCTAAAACATTTCCCTCATTTTACAGATGAGGAACTAAGGTCCAGACTAATTAAATGACTTAACCAAAACCATATAAATTACTTAGTTTCAGATTGAGAATTAAAACTCTATCTCCTGATTTCCAGTCCTTATTTTTTGTACAAACCATCTTGAATTGACATTGAATATGTGAATAGATATTAGTATTATTTGTGAGCCTGTGCCTCATCTCTGGAGAGGAAAATAGCTTGCAACTTTGAAAGGAGTGTATGTACAATGAATGTATGGATAATTAACCCATGACATTTTCTCTCTATTCCACTTCAAAGTGGCTTACTCTTCATCTCTCCATATGAAATAATATGACAAATATGAAAGGAATAGAGTATATGAGAAGAGTTTCTGTGGCTATGGTTTAGCAGGTTAGACTCTGACTTTGTAATCAGGTTGACACTTATACTTTCAATACTATTTTCTCTTTTGTGTTTGAAAGGTCAATGAATAATACAGAGGGAAAAACTGGTTGAACCCAATTGATAGTGTCATGGAAACAAAAAATATAAACTTGGGCAGATTTTGATAGATAGTGGAAAAATAGAAAGGCCTGGCATGATATGGATCATGACACCTTAAAGAGTCTGACATAACTGAATAACTAGATGACAAAATGCTGATTAAAAACAAGGATCTAATTACATATAACTTTAATTTAAACAGATCTTTTAAAAATGAAGAGTCAATTCATTTCTGTGAAATGCCTTGGTAGAACTATTGACTCAGTTCTAAAACAATCTTTTCCATTGCTCATTTTCTAAGTATTTTTTGTCTTGTTATTTATGCTTGCATATTTCTAAATACTTAAAAAAAGATATTCTGATTGATGCAATGAAATCACATTCAGCCTGTGGCAATAATATAACCCTTGATTAAGCCCCAGAGCAATATAAATAATTTTGAGATGCCTATTCCCATTACTTGAGATTCTTTGCATTCAACCAAGTGAGGCAAAGGTATGTCTTATAGGTGCATATTCAGGTCACTAAGGACTTACCAGAGAAACTGAAAGAGAAAGGGAGCTGCTCATAGCTAACATGTTAGAAAACAGTGCCAACTGAAGGTCAGTAAGAAATTAAACTAAAGCATCTTTGAAATAATATGAGTCAGTAGGGAGAGGTTCAATTTTTAGGATCTCATTTTAACCACTGTATCCAGAAATTTAGAAATACATCTGTTCCTTAATGCAAAGTTCAATCGTACCAAACTTCTCCCTAACCTGGTATAAGTCTTAATTAGAGCAAGAAATCTTAGAGAGAAGATGAAGGAGGATTTTCTTTTCTATGCACAGCTGGAAGGGAAGTTTAGTGCCTCACATAAAGTATGTTTTCTATAAATATTTGTTCAATGAATGGATTGAGTTGGGAATTTGTACATTTTTTAAACTCTAGTCAAAGTAAGTTGCAGATTAATGAACTTTAAAATTATCTATAATTTGGGAAAAAATATAGATTTAATCACATATATTTTAATTCAATGAAAAGCACTATACAAATACATCTCATGTTTTATATTTTGCATATATGTAATATTTTCCACATGTACCTTTCGGAATGGCCTTCCTCCCTAAAGAAGTTTCACTGTAAATCATTTTCATTGTACCTTTCTTTTAAAAAATAATTGCTGGAGACTCAGTGGGACATTGTGTCAAGAATGACAGCTTATTCCGTGATATATTCTGAGCCTTTGGTTAAATTATATGAGAAAACAATGATCTATGAGGGAAGGGGAGAATGCAATTAGTACAAAACAGCACTGCAGATGCATTTAAATCCATTTGTCTTAAATGAACAAATATGCATTGTTGGCATACAGCATGGCCCTTTCTATTATTTTTAGTAAAATGGATTCCTTGCTGTGATAAGTGGAGCAATTGTTAATTTCAGCTCAAAACAGATTCTACCCAAGAGGTAGGTAGTGTTTTAATTTAAGCTGCTGAACATTTATTCATTGCTATAAATAGCCTGAAGTATGATTTTAAACGTCACACTTTTTTAATTTAAATATGAAAACTAAAGGAAGTTATGAAGTTAGCTATACTAGCAATATGTGGTTCTACTGTCAGGTGAAGTTCAGAATATTTGTTGTTATTTATAAATATTAATCTGAATTCTGATTGCTGTAGGCCATCTCACCATAAAAGTTAACTGTCCTGGGTCCCAGTGACAGAAAATCCATCCATTGAGATACCATGTAGTAACATTTCACAGATCAGAAAAGTTTTGTGCAAAGCTCTTTAGGACTTAATGCAACCCTTTAAGGACTTCATGTCCCAAATGTAATTAAATTATATTTGGAATGTGCTTGGCCTGAAGTAAATTTTTCATATCCATTACCCTACTGAAAATTATATAGGAAAACGTACCTTTTTGGGTCTCAAAAATAAAGTGTGATTGGGATGTATGGTGCCAAAAATAAAAGGATAACCAAAAATGATTATCTTGAGAAGCAGAGATTACTTAAAGCATCTTATTAGCATTCAACATTATACTGGAGCATGATGGAAAAGGGTAAAAATAGCAGATAGAAGCAAGACAGAAAGCAGACATTTGAATTTTTCTCTAGCCTTGTGTTTGTAACTAATATGCTTTTATTTCCCACCTCATATTCAGAAATTAGCATAAGTGCTACATATATAGCAGAAATAACAAATATACAGAACTTTGGGGCTTAAACATAACTTTCCATCTTCTCTTTTTCTGACAAATAATACATAAAATTAACAGAGAGAGGAGAGAGAGAGAGAGAGAGAGAGAGAGAGAGAGAGAAAGAGAGAGAGAGAGAGAAGAGAGGAAGAGAGGGAGGGAGAAAGGGAAGGAGGAAGGGAGGCTGACTTTAGGAGTCACAGAAAGGCCAACAACCTAGTCCATTGCTTATTTGTATGCATAGCAGCATAACCCAGCTGAACTCTTCTTCATAAGGAGTGGAACACATACATTTTTGGCAAATGATCAACACCTGTTGTGAGGTTTGGATCTGTGCAAGGGTGAATGGATACTGGAATATGTTAAGTGCTTAGTGTTAGGTTGTAAAAGTCTTCAGAACTAAAGTAGACTTCCCAATTGAAATATTTCATAAAAGATATATTTCTAGAAACTATCTTGTTACATTTCTTTGAAGGGTTTGATTGGATTAGATATAGACAAAAAGTTTTTTTATGATTTAATAGTACCTGTACAAAATACTATAATAACCTACTACTATTTTATCTTCATATTCACAGATGCCTGAGTAGTTGCAAGTCAAACATTCAGATATTACTTAGGCCAAATGACCTAGGATAAATCTGAATTCTACATTACCTAATATTATCATGAGTATCCCAAATATTTAATTGAAAAATATTTTAAAAAAAAATCAATTCTACCTGTCCTTGAATTTTGAGATAATTCATTTTCCACATCACTCTTTTCTTATAATTGACATATATCCTAATATCTGTCATCTAATGGAAAAGAATAATCATTTATTAAGCACCTTCTTTAAGTCAGACACTGTAGTACTAATAGCTTTAACTATATTATTTTATTTTATCTTTCCAACAGCTCTTGTAAGTTAGATATCATTTGTATAACACGATTACATTTTTTACCTTAATTCTGCCACAATCTTTGTTTTGAGCTACCCTATTGTTAATGTCAAGCTTAAACATATATTATACAATTGCCATGTTAAAAAAAGATAAACAATTTGTCCACGTTGAGTTCCTTGAAATTGTTTTTTGGTATTGTCTTTTAAATGTTAAATTTTCTATTAAGTTCAGTTTTGGTTGATAGAAAGTCCTAAAAATCTGCAAGTTCATTTAATGTTCATTTTTTCCTCATTCAGTATTATAGATAATTTTGCTAGATATGACATTTTTGACTGCAGGCCTGGTTCTTTTGATTATTGATATACATATTCCAGGACCTGCAGCCTTTTATTGGGTGTTGATGAGTTCTGCACAATTCTAATTGTTGGTCCAGCATACTTGAGTTGTTCTTTTTTTTTTTTTTTTTTTTTTTTCTTGTTTCTTATAAAATTTACTCTTTGATCTGGGAGCTTCAAAATTTTGCAAAAGTAATCTTATATGCTTTCCACACAGGATCTCCTTGAAGTGGTGATTGGTGAATTTTTTCCTATTTCTACTTTCCCCTTATGTTCTATCTCTCCAGGACAATTTTCTTTGATTATTTCTTTCATTACTGTGCCAAGGTTCTATTTCTGGCCACAACTTTCAGGTAGTCCAATTATTTTTATATTTTCTCTTCTTTATCTGTTCTTCAGATCTGTTGTTTTTCTTATAAGATATTTCACATTCTGTTGTATTTTTTTCATTCTTTATAATATGTTTTGTAATATCTTGGTCTCTCATAGTTTCAATAGCTTCCCTCTGCCTAATTCTAATTTTCAAAGAGTTATTTTTTGTCTTTGAGACTATATTTTTTCCTAGTTGGTTAACTTTTTTTTTTCATAATCTTCTTGTTTTTCTTGGATTTAAAAAATAACAATTTCCTTAGTGTCTCTCATTTGATTTTAGTTTCTTTTTGAATTCTATAAATTCTCTCTGGGTAGGGAGCCATTTCACATTACTCTTTAGATTAGAAGGGTTACTTTATTGTCCTCCTCTGAAGATGAACCCCAGTCTTTCTTTTTCCCATAGTAAGTTTCTATAGTGGGTTTCTTTTTTCATTGCTGGTGCACCTCTAATCATGAGTTGGGAGGATGATGCCTTTAGCTTCACTTTAGCTCTCCCCTCGGCCTGGAACCCCAAACCAAAATCTCCATCTTCTTGCAAGTGCTCACATCCAGCAGTATCCCTGCCCTACTGCCCTTACACTCACAACTGTGCTGACCCAGAGCTCTGTTCCTGCAGTACAGCTGGATCTGGAGCTCCTAATAAGCTGATGTTCACTTCATGCTCTAGGATTCAGATCCCCAGTCCACAAAGTGCAGAAGGTAAAAGTTTCCATGGTTCCTGTTAAGGATTCAGCCACAGCCAGCAAGACACAGGGTTCCCTACCTTGGTATTTTTGTGGAGCTAACCTGAAGGTTTTTGCTTTTCACAACAGTTAATCCCCTGGCAAGGTCTTTCTTCCAATCTTCTCCTGTATACCAGGAAGATCCCTGGTATCCTCCTGCTCCAAGTCTTCCTGATTATCACCAGTCTATGTTTGCCCTGAGATATAAATCTTTTTTTTTTCTTTTTTTTTTTTTTTTTTTTTAAGAGGGGGAAATCTTGAGAGCTTGAATTTATCAATCTATTATGTTCTCTTCCCGGAATTCTCTGTAAAATGCTTTCTAAACTTTAAAGCACCACAGAAATGCTGTTTTGTCCCTCGATGTGAGATTCTAGGATTTTCTTATTCTACCTCAATACAGCTTTGTTTTATTGCAGGTATCCTGTGATGTGTATACTATACTAAATTAATAAATGGAAAAACTGAGACCATTTCCAAAGTGAGCAATGGATCTGCTAGGATAGATGGGGAAAGTCAATAAATGTCTTTATGATGTTCTGTCTTTACTTGTAAGATAATAATTACATTGACCTCTCTCACCAGGATATGAGAATGAGCTAATAACATCTACATAGCACATGGCAATTATAACTATACCAAAGTAGAATATATAGTAAAGCAGCCTTTTCTCTGAAAGGAAAATGCTGAGCATTCTATTTTAAGCTATCCATCATTTCATCCAGTCCCTTTTGTTTTAAAGATTTTAACTTGCCACCCTTGTAGAAATAGCTTCTTTGTAAGGAGCTGTCTTTGAAGTAAATGGGAGCTTTGTGCCTCGAACAGATAAACTGGGTTTCTGAGAGGTAGGAGATTCTGAACACATTTGAATTACTCAGATTGTATTTTAATGGAAAATGAGGCTTGAAAAGAAGCAACGGGGACTCTGTCAGAATATCTAATTCAAAATGGTGGTCACAAGCAAGTCCCCATCACATCTTCCAAGCTTTAAAAGTTTCATTTTCAATTTAAACATTCTACTGCATTGAAGTATGGAAATGCTCCCCACAGGCTACAGTCAAATAGGCTGTAGCAATAAGAAGGTTTAAACTTGAAAACAGTTGCAGGGATATGTCCCTGAGAGAAATTAATCTAAAATGGTAGTGAGGATTTTGGTCTTCAAGTGGGATACAGAAAATTGGAACCCTATAATAGCAGAATGCAAGATTATTAATGTTTTCAAAAATATTTCCCCTCAATGCAATTAATATAAAGGTAATATGAAAAAAGTAATCTATTAAAATGTCAGACTTGTGTGTTGTAAAGACTGCAATACTCTTACTAAAAACACTGCAGTCAAGTCCCACCTCTCCCAATGCCATCTAGTTCATCTAAGAACTCTGATTATTCAAATAAACTTATCAGCTTTGATATCCTCATCCATCAAATGAGGTTGTTATAATTGCTGTCATTATCATTTATGCAATCTATCTCAAAGACTTGTATAAGGAAAATTTTTGCAAAACTGAAAATTATCATACAAATAAGAATAGTTTCGTGTAATAAAATGTTTAAATGAAAATATAATTCCTTGATAATATATGAACATTAAAGTAATATATAATGAATAAGGCCAATAGTCTACTTATCATTATGTGTCTGTGACAGTAGTAATCACCTAAGACTTTCCCTGAAGTCAACATGTTATGATAGTATATTGTTGTTTTTGTTGTTTTTTATTGGCCATATGGTTCATACAAAATCATTTCATTATATTGAGCTATGCAATTTTGTTGTTGTTGCTTAGGAAGAAAATTAAAGAAATTGCCTAGCAGAGAGCCTCAAGGACAAAGTCTCTCTCTGTTTATTTCTCTGTCTCTCTCTCCAACAAAAAGCCCAGTAGCATCTTCCATATAATTAAAACTGGGGGAAAAAACCCTTTTGTTAATTTTTTATATTAAAAGTTGAAATCCTTATTAAATGCAGTTATTTGATATTTTAAACAACATAGTCTTGCTTAATTGCTTTGATTTTAATTATTCCATTTTGATGAAACAAACATCCCTTCATGTTCTATTTACTTGACAAAGTCAAAATGTATTTGAAATCTTTTATTATATAAATCAATTTAATAAATACAAATTAAAGTAGGTGTAAAGAAATCAGATTGTGTATTTTTAAACTTTATTATTATTATTGACATGTGTAATATACTTTAACTCAGATTATTATTCTAGATTTTTTAAAAGAGTAGATAAATGACAAGTAATATAAATTCTTTTTAAGATAACAAAATGAGTTACGAATTTTTTTTTTTTTTTTTTGACTATTCTATGATTTGGCATAAATAACTTGAAATAGTTTGCTTCTAACAAACACTCATACAAAATCCCTACCTACAGCCTTCACAGTTATGGTGGACAAATGTTAGGTAATTTTAATTATTACTAAATGTAAAAAAGTTGGAAATTTGGCAAGTCAAAAATGACAGGAATTTCACGAGTATTTTATTATCCTGAAATAAGGGTTAAATTTTTAGAAAAATCTGAGCTGAATTACCATTAATATAAGACCACAAAGAACAAAATATGATCTCTGTTGAATACTATAACAGCTATCTTAAAATATAGCAACTTTTATAAACTGGGCTACTTACTTTCCAGTGTGTTTGCTTAGTATCTCCTTTCACAATTATCTAATAGCACCAGCCTACCTACTATTATTTGCAAAAGACAATCCAATCTCTCTTTGAATGCATTTTTGCTTGCTACCTTTCCACATCTGAAATCCTTTCCCTGTCTCCAGTGTTCCTTAAAGTTTCAGTTAAATTCTATTTTCTTCTATATATCATTTCCAAATCCCCCTCAAAATTAGTAACTTCCTATGCAATGATTTTTAATTATATATGTTTAAATATGCATGTGTGTATATATATGTATATTTATGAAACTATGTAATATATGAGCAAGAAACATATATAATGTATATACTAGAAACTTAATAATATCAATATATTGATATAATAAAAAGATACATGGGTTATAGAATGTTGTGCCTCAGTTCCCTTTTGATGTCCTGACCTAGTTTCCCCATTGTCCTATTTAGTTACTCTGCCTCAGGTTATAACCTTTCCCTCTTAATGTTTGATGAGATAAAGGTCTATCTCAGTTGCTCTGCCCCAAAACCCCAGGCTATAATCATTTCCTCTTAAATGGTTGATGAGATAAAGGTTTTATATCTTTAGGTTATAGACATTCCTTCTTAATGTTTGACAGGATGAAGGTTTATCCATTTTAGATGTCATTAGAATATCAGTAACCTCCCTCCATTATGTCATCCTAGGGGCCTCCCCCCACCATTAGGTTATCTCCATCCAGGTACCTCCCCCATTATGTCAATGTTCTTGTTATCCTATAAAAAAGCTTGCCCTCTGATATTTAAGGGCTGGACTCTTTGAGATGATAATCTCCTCCAGCCCTGGAACCAAACATGGATCCATTGGTCCCAGTATCTCTCTCCATTTAATAAACTATTGAATTGGTCTCTAATCTCTGTCTTGCTCAGTTTTTCCAGCATTACAGACAGCTAGATATTGTACCTTCCTTCTTCCATGAAATTTTTCTCATTAGCCTGTGAAATCACAAAGAATAGAACATATTTATTTATTTATTTACTTTATATATCCCAAGAATATGATGGAGCCTAGTACATAGTAAATGCTTAATAAATGCACTTTGACTTAAAATGACTTTATATCTGAACATAAAAAACAAACAAAACAGGTAAATTCAAAAAAGGTAATCTCTATTTAGAAGAAAATTGACTGATATGTACCACGGAATCAAGCAGCTTCAAAGCTAGAAGAAACCTTAGAGCTCACTCAGTCCAACTCCCTTGTTTTGTAGATAATCAAAGTAAGGATTAAATAAGATAAAGCTAAGTATCCAAGATCACATGGCTAGTAAATGGAAGATAATAACTATGATGATAATGAAGCATACAACAAAGCTGATGATAGTGATTTGTTGAAATTTAGATTTGGGTTCTCTGGGGCCAAACTGGATTTTGCAAATGCAATATTCACAAGAATAGTTCTTTGATTCAAAAATATTCTGTCATATTTCTTTTTACCATGTAGCTTGTCAAAAGTTTTTTTTTTTTCCCTAAATATTATTGTTCTGGAACTGCATATGACATAAAAGATGATTAATAAATGCTTGTTTATTGATTGATTAATAAATGGAATAGTTTTATGCTCAATTAAATTACATTCTTCTTCATTTTGAGCCAGGAGACATTTTTTTTTTCTTTCATGTCATATTGTTACCTCAAGTTGAGGTAGTTTTATAGACTAGTAGCTAGAGCTTTGCACTTGCAATTAGAACTTTCTGAGTACAAATCCTGTTTTAGTAGTTATTCATAATATATGTGATCTGAGCAAATCACTCTACTTTTTTTTTTTTTCCCTGAAGCAAATGGGAATAAGTGACTTGCTCAGAGTCACACAGCTAGGAAGTGTTAAGTGTCTGAGGTCATATTTAAACTCAGGTTCTCCTGACTTCAGAGCTGGTGCTAAATCCACTGCCCCACTAGCTGCCCCCATTCACTCTACTTTTTTAACCTTTTTATCTTTATCTATTTCATGTGGAGTTTCTTGAGAATCAAATGAATATAGCAAGTTTTTTGCAAATCTTCTTAAAGAACTATATAAGTATTAGTTACAATCAATGAGCTTGAGTTAAAATTCCCATATCATTTTTCATGAAAATTCTTGCCAACTGTGCTTTCACTTTCTTATACTTGTGCTGATTAAAAATAAAGCAAAACAATTTTTTTAATAGCCTTTTATTTACAGGTTATATGCATGGGTAACTTTACAGCATTAACAATTGCCAAACCTCTTGTTCCAATTTTTCACCTCTTACTCCCCACCCCCTCCCCCAGATGGCAGGATGACCTGTAGATGTTAAATATATTAAAATATAAATTAGATATACAATAAGTATACATGACCAAACCGTTATTTTGCTGTACAAAAAGAATCAGACTCTGAAATATTGTACAATTAGCTTGTGAAGGAAATCAAAAATGCAGGTGGGCATAAATATAGGTATTGGGAATTCAATGTAATGGTTTTTATTCATCACCCAGAGTTCTTTCTCTGGGCATAGCTGGTTCAGTTCATTACTGCTCCATTGGAAATGATTTAGTTGATCTCGTTGCTGAGGATGGCCAGGTCCATCAGAACTGGTCATCATATAGTATTGTTGTTGAAGTATATAATGATCTCCTGGTCCTGCTCATTTCACTCAGCATCAGTTCATTTAAGTCTCTCCAGGCCTTTCTGAAATCATCCTGTTGGTTATTTCTTACAGAACAATAATATTCCATAATATTCATATACCACAATTTATTCAGCCATTCTCCAACTGATGGGCATCCATTCAGTTTCCAGTTTCTAGCCGCTACAAAAAGGGCAAGCAAAACAAAATTAAAAAAAAAATCAAATAGACTTTGTTAAATTGTAATATCAATTGGTATATATTGTAAGTGTTTTGTATTCTTTTCAGTTATGTATTTGCATCCTTTCTTTCAGACATAGGTTTAGTTTTTTTTTTCTTTCCTTATTTTTCAAATATATTCATTGTCCAAAAATATATAAATAAATAAATGAAGGGGAGAAACATTGAGAGTCTCATGGTTTGTGAACATAAATCAATGTTACTTTATAAGATTTAAAGTAATTCTAGCTAAATACACCAAAAAGTGTCTTGAACCAAGCATATCCTTGCAAGTAGAACAGAGAAATATCAATGGAAAAACAGCTTATAAACTGGATGTCCTTTAATTACAGAGACAATGCTACCAAAAAAATAAACCTATGACCCTTGTGTCAAAGATGCCCAGGGCACAAAAATCCTGAATTACCTTTTCAGGGTAACACATTCTTAATGTCTTGTGTGTTCACCCAGAAACTTGGAGGAAAAAAAAATTCTCCAAGGCAAGCCAGTAGGCTGTCAGCAATTCCCCTGGTTTTGGAAGGTCCCTGACCACAATGTATCATAAATTCTTTTTTTTATTAAAGGAAAAGAAACCACTGACCCTATCAACCAACAGACATTAGGCATTCTGTAGCAGACAAATAACAGCAGTCCGAATTCCCACAATATCTAACAGAGAAAATGTTAAATGTTGCTTACAGTGAAAGAAGAATGAATTCTTGCTTCTTATACAAGCTTACCAGAAAACATTAGGTCTGGGATAGTGTATTTATGCTGTCAAAGTGTACTTCATTTTCTCTACTGGGCAGTATAATCTTTGATAGAAATGTTTCATCAATGTCTGTAGTTTTAGTCCACTCAAATGTATTTGAGTACATTCTCTTGCCCAGTTTTGTTTCTAAGAGTTTTGAAATTCCTTAGAAGTGATAATCTCTTTTTAGTAAAATCAGTCATTGTAAAATGAATTTATTTAGTGTCTATTAATGAAAATATATTGATTGACTACTGTGTCCAGGGACTATTAGCAATGGATGGGGGAGGAAGACAGTAAATTTGATTAAAGAACAAAGATGATTAAGAGCAAGTTCCTGGAAGGGTAAAGTCAAAATGGAGGAATGAAGTAAGATTTTTTTTTTCTGAACTCTCCCAACACACTTCTCTAAACAACTTAAAAGAAGCATGTTAATTTGAATGAGATAACCAAAAATATGTCATAAAGAGTCATTTTATTGCAACCCATAGCAGCTGCAGTAAAATGAAAACAAGATGTGCAGAAACTGGGATTGGGGTTTTTCCAGGAGCATAGTATGAAGGAAGGGACATTAGAAATGGCATCTATGCAGGGCCAGGAGATCATTATATACTTCGACAACAATACTATATGATGATAAATTCTGATGGTCTTGGCCATCTTCAGCAATGACATGGACCAAATCAGTTCCAATGGAGCAGTAATGAAATGAACCAGCTACACCCAGCGAAAGAACTCTGGGGAACGACTAAGAACCATTACATTGAATTCCCAATCCCTATATTTTTGTCCACTTGCATTTTTTATTTAAATAGATGTTAAGCATGTGTAATTCTTCTATACATATTTCCACAATAACTATGCCATACAAGAAAAATCACATTAAAAAGGTAAAAAATGAGAAGGAAAACAAAATGCAAGTAAACAACAGCAAAAACGTGGAGAACATTGGTTGGAGGCGTGATGGAGGTCTGTGCAGATTCCATACATGTGATAGTGGCAAAGTGGTTATAACATCAGTGGTCACTGAGGGAGATTTCAGTCCAGAGACCATGAGGGTGAAAAAAGGACACAAAAAGAGATTGCAGAGGATCCTTTGCTGAAGTTATATACAACTAGCACTGATTGACGACTCTATTACCCATACTCAGTTCTACATCACAATTGGAATGTTTGTTACCAGTCACAAAGGAGGATATGCCCTGACTACAGTGCCAAAAATAAAAAGAACAACAAGTGGGTGCAGCTAAAGGGGACCAAGGGACTTCCCCTGGAAATGACTGGAGCATAGACCAATAGATCAGTGACATGAACCAACTTGGAATGAGTTTGAGTCCAACAAAATTAATTTGGAAACAACAGTGTGAAAGAGAAAAGCAATAGTTTGAGACAGTGGCTCTACACCCAAAGGTAAGCAGAGATGAATATATTTAGCATAATGGTAAAAAAAAAAAAAAAAACCTGTAAAAAAAGAGCAAACAACAATTACTCATTAAAACTTCCTTAGATGGCAACCCTCTTTGTAGTGGCCAGAAACTGGAAACTGAGTGGATGCCCATCAAATGGAGAATGGCTGAATAAATTGTGGTATGTGAATATTATGGAAAATTATTGTTTGGAAAGAAATAATCTTTCTTTCAGAAAGACCTGGAGAGACTTACATGAACTGATGCTGAGTGAAACAAGCAGGGCCAGGAGATCCTTATATACTTCAACAACAATACTATATGATGATCAATTCTGATGGACATGGCCATCTCTAGCAATGAGACAAACCAAATCAGTTCCAATAGAGCAGCAATGAATTGAACCAGATACACCCAGCGAAGAGCTCTGGGAGATGACTATACCATTACAAAGAATTTCCAATCCCTCTATTTTTGTCCACCTGCATTTTTGATTTCCTTCACAGGCTAATAGTACACTATTTCAAAGTCCAATTCTTTTTGTACAGCAAAATAACTGTTTGGACATGTATATTTATATTGTATTTAATTTACACTTTATCATATTTAACGTGTATTGGTCAACCTGCCATCTGGGGGAGGGGATGGGCGAAGGAGGGGAAAAATTGAAACAAAATGTTTGGCAATTGTCAGTGCTGTAAAATTACTCAAGCATATAACTTGTAAATAAAAAGCTATAATTAAAAAAAAAAAACTTCCTTAGAGATAAAAATTAAAATTAGTTGGACACTAAATAATTTAATCATAAAAGAACAACTGAGTCAAGAAAAAATAGACAATTATTTGTATAAAGATAATTGCATTCAAATGAAAGCAGACCCCAATTTGTGAAATATTACCAAAACAGTACTTTGTGGAAATTTTTATATCTATAAATATTTATATCAATTTTAAAAAGAAGGAACATAATCGCAATTAGAGCATGCAACTAAAAAAAGCTTAAAATTTAGGGGAATAAAATATATATTTTCAAATAAGCAACAAGGAAATAGAAATCCTAAAAATCAAAGGAGATCCAAAAAATCGAACATTAATATTAAATTTAAAAGATTTTTATGAAAAAAATACTACTAAAATAGCTAAAGCATAAGTCAATATAATTGTAAAAAATATATTTCCCACTTTCAAGAAATTTGCAATCAAATATAGTAAATAAGACATAAGCAAACTACAAATTCAATATGCCTGTAGTAAGAGATGTTAATGCTAAAGGAGTAATTTTTAGGATAAAAACTCCTCTTTTAAAGCCTAGTTCATAACAAAGGTTTCTATGACAGCAGGAATATATAAAATTCAGAACCCAGATTTTAAATTTCACTTTATATCTTCATTATGATAATACAAAATGTCTCTTCCAGTTATATGAAAAAAATTATTTCAGTAATCTTATTTCAGTAATTCTTCACAGCACACCTTAAAATTGAAAAGTACCCTTTGAATATAGAGACTAATTCTCCTATTGAAAATCATGCCTCTATGTTATTAGCTTGAATTAAACTTTGCTTCTAAGTTGAACACCAATATCAACGGAAATCAGGTTGTTTGAAGTCAGAAAGCTTAGGTTTGATCCCAGTTCAGTCATGTATGTGACATTTAAAAATTCACTTAAATTATGTCTGCATCAGTTTTCTTATTTGTTAAATGTACCAGTTGGAATACATTGACTCATAAGCCTTAGAGGTATAAATCTAAGAACAATGCAATAATCTGTCATAAATCTGACTAAATAATGGTCACCAATCACATGTATTGAGAATTGTATAAAAATTAGCTTAAATTGCACTTTAATTCTCATTTCTTTTGCTATTGATTTAAATTTTATTTTCATTTTGTGGGAGATATGATCAGAAATATCCAATAATTCTGTTATTTCTTTGGACCTGATACCCACAGTTCTTGTTCATTTCTGCCACTCAAAGATACTGATCCTAAATTTGGAAAATTTTGGCCCAAGAAAAGCACTCATTTGTGAGAAAACTAATATTATTCTGTATCATTTATAACCAATATAACTGCAACCTATTCCCCATTTCGTCAAACTTCATTTCTCAACTTTGCTGAAAAAGACAACTCTCAGGTCAAATGAAAAGCAAGATATGATTACATATAATTCCCAAGGTAATGCCTCACTTACCTGTTTAAACAGAAAAAATCATCTTGGTCAGAGTCCTTCCTAGGAGAAAATTATTTTATTCTTGATTTCCCTTCTCAAAGTTAGGAGTAACTTGGTCTCCAAGGAGAAAGCTTACCTGGAAGTATCTTGTTTTGGGGTGGTTCTGTTTATACATCCAAAATTATTGGAATGAGCTGAATCACATAAAGCAGTTAATATTTCTTAATTGTTAAAAATGATTTTGATTATCTACACCTAATGGCCCAATCATTTTTCCAAATTATAGCTAATCATAAAGATTTTCTACTATCTGCCCTTCCTTTGGGGTCTCATAAATATTTATTTTTATCAGTTGCATTGTGGTCATTGATTCATTAGAGGGGGAAACAATTGAAAAATTAATAGAGTGGTCTATTAATGGTCACAGGCATCACTGTTAACAAACTGTTATTTACTAGGAAATGTTACTTCTGTTAATTTTTATGAAATTTCTACTTGCCACACATGTCTTTTGTGGGGAGAAATTTTCTTTTGCATAAGACCATGTAATAGAATTTTGTAATAACTCTTTTGCTCTCTAAGTTAAAGTAACCATTAAAAACTTATAAAATATTAGAATGTAAAATATTATGGAATTTTTGGAAATGGAATTCTATGCTTCCTTAAATTTTTAGGGCTTTTTATTATATGCAGTAAAATTATTATTTCTCCTCTCAATGATGTACAACTGAATTGTATTAATAGTGTTTAGTAATCCAGTTGTAAAGATAATTATGAGTGTCAAGACTAGAGAGGAAATAATTTCTTGTTGGGAGCCCAAACTAATTTTATATTGTGAAACCAGCAGTTCCCAATATATAGAGTCTGATTTCCCAATCCAGGTCATGGTATGTCATTTTTACTTTTGGTCAGCAGAATCTCTGACATTTTTCTTAAATTGTTGTAGGGCATGAGGGGGAAAAAAGATAAAATTGGAAAATTATACTTACAGTCCCTAAAGGCCATGTAACAATAGTTACTTGCAGGGTTTAAAACAGTAGGGACCAAACTAGATCTTACAACCAATACAGTTCAGTGGGGGTTTCAGACCAAAGACTAGGCAATATGCCCTTGGCTTCCCTACATAGATCTGATACTTTGTTTTCTTCAATTCAGAATTCTTGGGCTTGACAACATAATTAGATCTCTATTTGGAGTTAGTGTATTATTCTATTAGTATATTATTCTCATACATCTTCCTCTAGTAGATGAAAAATGAAAGTGTGTTCTTATCAGTAGATACAACCTAACAATTACAAAATGTTAATGAATCTCCCTTTATAAACATGTTATTTAGCACTGAAATTGGAAATTAGGTTTAATTATTACCCATTTACCTTGTCATGGAATTCAGTATCATTATCCTGATTATTCAAATAAAGAAACTGAGGCATTGAGAGATTGTTTTGCCTAAAGTCATGCAGCAAGTCAAGGCAAAAGGCAACATTAGAACTTTACAAGTCTCTTGCTGAGCCTGTTGTGATTGTTTGTCAGTAGTCAATGATATTTTCTTTTTTGGTCAAAGTCTACTTTACAAAGGAAGAAAAGATGTTTAGAGACATGATCAGTATCAATTAGTAGTACTAAGCCAAGAGTCAAAAGTATGATTTATCTGTTAGAGAATATTGAAAGGAAAATGGGACAATGAACTCTAGACACACTTGTATCAAACTACTTATTCTTGGCTTGTATATTTGTATAGCCTGGAGCAGAGGACAACAAAAACATTACCTTATTCTACCTAATGAAATAAAATTCATTATGCTGTGACCTATTTTATGTCAGGAAAATGCTTTCTAAAGTTAAGAGGTATAGAAATCAATCCCTGTTATTTTCTTGCATTATGACCTCAGCAAGTCTTTTAACTTCTCTATGTCCTGGTTTCTTTATGTTGAAAATGAAAATGATAGGGTTGGAGGTAGAGCCAAGATGATGAAGTAAAGGCAAAGACTCCATTGAACTCTCCCTCAAATCCTTCCAAATACCTTTAAATAATGACTCTAAACCAATTTGAGTATCAGAACCCCAAAAGATGGAGTGAAAAAATTTTCCAGCTGAAGACAACTTAGAAGGTCAACAGGAAAAGTCTGCTGCAACAGAGTGAGAATAGAGCACAGTCCAACACAGACCAAACCAGCATAACTCTGGCCCAGAAAACTAGAAGTTCTTGGATCCTCCGAATCAATGGTGGGTTTCTGATCTCTCAGCCCACAGACACCAAAGATGATACAGAGAGTCAGCAGGAAAAGTTTGTAGCACCAGGGTGAGAGTGGAGCAAAATTTGGCACAGTCTGCCCTAGCACAGCCCTGAATTCAGCAAACCAGGAATAGTGAGAGCTACTAAATCAGCAACAACAGTAGCAGGAGCAGCAACTTCTGGAGGTCTCCCACAGATATTAATGGGGCCCAATAACTGGTCAGAAGGAGCCAGCTCTGCTAGAACAAAGACTCTATTGCCTTGGTCATCTCATTTTTAAAGGTTATTTATTTATTTATTAACTCATTTATTTATTTAGTGAGGCAATTTGGGTTTAGCAACTTGCCCAGGGTTACACAGCTAGTAAATGTTAAGTGTCTGAGGCCAGATTTGAACTCAGGTCCTTCTCATTTCAGATCCAATGCTCTATCCACTATGTTATCTAGCTGCCTCTGCTGTGCTCATAATCAGACCTAGGATGTAGATCATAGTCCTAGGGAGAGGAGGAGCACTAATATTCTATGCCTGACAACTACATTGCAGTTTGGATCTTCCTCACAGTTCAGAGCAGAAAAGAGTGTTTTGGGTCACTCATAGAGTCACAGGCCAAGAGTAAACACACTTTTCCTTGGATCATACCAGCTTACAAGAGCTGAAACCTTACAAGTCCCTAGAATTTAGATACACAAAACCCCTGAAGCTTAGGACATTGCAGGCTCCACCTTGGAAATGGAGTTATAATTTATAAAAAGTTAAAAATCCAGTATTGGGCTGGGAATATGAGTAAACAACAGGAAAATATTCTGACTATAGAAATTCATTATGGTAACAAGGAAGATCAAAACACAAATTCAAAATAAGATAATAAAATCAAAGCTGCTACATTCAAGCTTCCAAGAAAAATAAAAACTGGACTCTGGATATGGAAGAGCTAAAAAAGGAATTTTGAAAATGAAGTAAGAGAGATGGAGGGAAAATTAATAAGAAAATTAAAGTGATGCAAAAGGAAGTACAAAAAGGCAAAGAATAGAAAAATGCCTTAAAAAGGAAAAAGTTGGCCAAATAGAAAAGGAGGTACAAAAGATTACTAAGGAAAATAATTCCTTAAAAATTTGAATTGAACAAATGGAAGCTAATGACTTTTTAAGAAATCAAGAAACAATAAAACAAAACCAAAAGAATGAAAAATAGAAAAAATATGAAATATCTAAAATGACATATCTAAGATAACTTCTTTGATTCTTTTCTATCATAATCTATATATATTAATAGATTTATATATATACATATATAATCTTCTCTATCTCTATTACAGATTTATTTATGACGCAGTAACTTACATTATATCAATAGCATATTGATATAAAGCAATATAATACAGTTTTATACAATTTTAGCCCTGAGTCTCTTGTTTCTATCCAGTGAAGGGAGATATATTATTCATTGAAATACTTGATTTCACTTTGATGTGTTTCTTATTATAAACAACTTTTTACTGATGTTGATGAAAAATATTTTACATACATTTTGAAATGCAAATATTATATCCATCATAATATAGCCTTCAATTCACCAAGATTTTTTGAATAAGACCTTGAAATTTTCTTATACTTATATATGTTAAATGACTTGCCTGGGATCACAAAGATAATAAGTGAAGAAGATGCTATTTAAATCCAGAGCCACTAACTTCAAACTTCAACAAATTGTTGTGCTTGTTTTTGTTCAGTGTTTTTCAGTCAAGTCTGATTCTTTTGTGACCTTTTTTGGGTCACAGTGATTTGCTATTTCCTTCTCTAAATCATTAATAGTTGAGGAAATTGAGGAAAATAAGGTTAAGTGATTTGTTCAGGATCATAAAGCTAATAAATGTCTGAGGCTAGAATTGAACTCATGATGATAATTCTTCCTGTGTCCAACTTCAAGGGCCTATCCATTGTTTCACCTGGGTGTCCCATAACCAAAGAGTATAAATATGTTTTTATTTTTTAAGATATCTAATGCTTTTTATTTTTAAAACATATGTATAAATAGTTTTCAACATTCACCCCTGAAAAACTTTTGGTTTCAAATTGTTTTTTTTTTTCACTCCCTTCCCCACACCCCTTCTCCTAAATGGCAATATTTTATACTTGTGCAATTCTTCTACATCTATTTCCACAATTACCATGCTTCACAAGAAGAAATTGAATCAAAAAGGGAAAAAATGCAAGCAAACAACAAAAAAGTGAAAATACTATGTTGTGATACCCATTCAGTCCCCACAGTCTTTTCTCTGGGTGTAAATGACTTTTTCCATCACAAGACCATTGGAATTGGGTGCTCCAATATTAACTATCATATATTTTTAAGATTTCTAATTTCAGGACTATAATATGAAATTATTAACTATAAATATGTGTATAAGATCTCTACTTCTAATTATGATAACTTTTACCTTATAATTCCATGAATATTCATTTAAGATTCTTCAAAATAAGGGCAAAATTATTATTTTAACATTATTATAACCACTCTACCACACTGGACTACAAGAATTCTAGCTGAAAATGAACAAAGTTTTTTCTCATTTGCTTTTTTTTTTCAGAACAATCAAATAAAAAAAAGTTCAAGCTTTGGCCATATTTTCTTATATGGATATCCATGAACTTACCACATTTTGGAAAATTAAAATAAAATTATAAAATACAAAACAGAGTCTTAAGTTTAGGTAATCTTTCCTATAGATATTTAAACAAATAAGATCACTGTTTTTGCTAGAAAAAGTGTAGGGTAAAGTGTATCAAACTGGTTCTACTTTTTTTCTCCTCTTCTCCCATGTAAGCACAATATCATCTTCTCTAAGAAATGAATCTTTCTTTTTCTTGTTTCAACATAGATCATGAAATTAATATTGCAAACCAAACAAAGAAATTTAGCCTAGCCACACTCATTAAGGCCTAAAGGATTAGATCTTTCACATAGGTTAACATCAATTGTACTTTCTTTGTGCCTCAAATATATAATTAGAATTATTACAACAGATTCTAACTTGGTATTTTTCTTTTTCTTAAAAAAATTTCAAAGTACTTTGCACGAACTATATTGGCATTGCCATGAATTTGAAAGACATTTTCCATGAATGAAACTTTATTGCAATTGGTTAAATGTCTCTTACTACTATAAAGGGAACTTCACACCCCACATACCCTGAACTCAAATACATTGTCTGAAAATATTAGTAAAGTAATAATCATCCTCATTATTGTCATTTTCATTGTAATCATCACTGTAGTCACTAAGTAATAATAGCACTAGTACTGAAGAGCAATAAAAATTTTATTTTAGCCAGTCACAAACAGAAATTAAGAAAGGTATACATAGGTAAAGTATAAAAGACAAGTAACAGAATGAATGAACTCACTAACTAGGAGCAGCATATTTTTGTTCAATCAAGAAAAATAATTCAAAATCCCTGTGAGGTAGAAATTCCCCACCTAGTGAGTAGAGTAAACTTGGAATAGATCTGTGATCAAAATGTCAGCTTCTCTAAGTATTACCTTATTTTCATAGTTTTCTCTCCCTTCAGAGAATGCATTTAGAAGAACACAGTTTGGCAAACCATCATTTGGTGAGAAGAGAGTTAAAGACTTGAATGTAATAGAGAATTAACTCTAATTTATAAAAAATCAAGCCATTCTCCAATTGAAAAATGGTCAAAGGATATGAACAGACAATTCTCAGATGAAGAAATTGAAACTATTTCTAGTCATATGAAAAGATGCTCCAAGTCATTATTAATCAGAGAAATGCAAATTAAGACAACTCTAAGATACCACTACACACCTGTCAGATTGGCTAAGATGACAGGAAAAAATAATGATGATTGTTGGAGGGGATGCGGGAAAACTGGGACATTGATGCATTGTTGGTGGAGTTGTGAACGAATCCAACCATTTTGGAGAGTAGTTTGGAACTATGCTCAAAAAGTTATCAAACTGTGCATACCCTTTGATCCAGCAGTGTTACTACTGGGATTATATCCCAAAGAGATTATAAAGAAGGGAAAGGGACCTGTATGTGCACGAATGTTTGTGGCAGCCCTTTTTGTAGTGGCTAGAAACTGGAAACTGAATGGATGTCCATCAGTTGGAGAATGGCTGAATAAATTGTGGTATATGAAAATTATGGAATATTACTGTTCTGTAAGAAATGACCAACAGGATGATTTCAGAAAGGCCTGGAGAGACTTACACGAACTGATGCTGAGTGAAATGAGCAGGACCAGGAGATCATTATATACTTCAACAACAATACTAGATGATGACCAGTTCTGATGGATCAGGCCATCCTCAGCAACGAGGTCAACCAAATCATTTCTAATGGAGCAGTAATGAACTGAACTAGCTATGCCCAGAAAAAGAACTCTGGGAGATGACTAAAAACCATTACATTGAATTCCCAATCCCTATATTTATGCACACCTGCATTTTTGATTTCCTTCACAAGCTAATTGTACAATATTTCAGTGTCTGATTCTTTTTCTACAGAAAAATAACTTTTTGGTCAGGTATACTTATTGTGTATCTAATTTATATTTTAATATATTTAACATCTACTGGTCATCCTGCCATCTAGGGGAGGGGGTGGGGGGGTAAGAGGTGAAAAATTGGAACAAGAGGTTTGGCAATTGTTAATGCTGTAAAGTTACCCATGTATATATCCTGTAAATAAAAGGCTATTAAATAAAAAAAAAAAAAAAAAAAAAAAAAGACTTGAATATATAGGTTGGGCCTCTTCTTCCTCATTAAATGGTAGCTATCAGAAGGACAGCTTCAATATAATTACAATTCAATGTAATGCAATGTAATATATATAGGCTAATGATATTTTGCAGGAAGAAATAAATATAAATTTAACCCAGTATTTTTCTAATATCTGCTTCTTCCTTCTCATTTGACAGCTAACCAACAGGGTTGGTTAAAGCAAGACCCAACACCTAGGGTCTGCCAGAAGACAGATCCTTGTTCAATAGCAAACCAGCAGCAGTATGTCACTTCTGGGGCAGACTACCAACAAATTTTTTCTTCCAAGGTCAGTAAGGTCCCTTACCTGGAATAGGCCAACAGATAAAATTCACACCTACGGGATACCGACAGGGAGGCCCCACCATTCAGTACAAATCTGAAGGGAAGCATAGTATTCAGAGGCAGCAAACAACTAAGCACTGAAACCCATGAAAGCCAGCAGTAAGATTCATAGTCTCAGAAAAAAAAAAAAAATACAGGATGAGAAACCAAGTCTTATATGAAAACACCAAATTACAAAAAAAGTCAAAAAAAAATGAACAAAAACCAAAACAAACAACAAAAAAAAAAAAGCTCTTTAGAAAATTACTACAGTGATACAGAAAACCAAGGCATGAAGTTAGAAGAGGATAATAGAATCAAAAGAACTATGCGTGAAGCCTCAAAGAAAAATGTGATTTAAACTCAGACCCAAATAATTAAAATTAAGCCAATACAAAAAATATATATAATGGTTTTCACCTCAATTTCTAAAACACTCATATCACATACTTTGAAACAGGGAAAATGCTTTTATAAAAGTGCCTGGGTATACTTAAAATGTAAGTGGATCTACAACAACTTTAGAGACAAGATAGCTGGAGGAAATATACACTTATCTTTAAACTTTCCAAACTTGTGATAAAAATTGTTAACATATTAAAACAAAATGCTACCAAAACAACAACTTGGGCATCATGAAATCCCACTAAGAAGCTGAATGTATCATTTTTCTCAATTCAGTTTAAAAAGAAAAAAAGATTTAAAAAAAAATTAGAAAAGCAAAAAAAATGGGAAAAAAAGGAGAATGATACAAGAAAATCATGAAAAACAAATCAAAGCATGGAATAAGATATTCAAAACAATAAAATAGGAAAATAACTCACTAAAAATATAATTGTCCAATTGGAAAAAGGAAGTTCAAATGCCTATTGAAGAAAATATGTTTTTAAAAATTAAAATTGAATTCGGTGTAGCCAAGATGGTGAAGGCAGACATGACTTTCTAAGCTTCTCTCATGACCTCATGACCAACTATTAAATTCAGCCTCAAAATTAGCACTTGACTGCTAAAATTCATGAAGATTAGAAGCACAACAATTTACCAGCTGAAGATAATCTGGAAGATCGCTAGAGCAGGTTTGTCCTGAGGGGCTGAAACAGACCAGTGCAGACAGGGAGATAGTAGAAACGAGCACTGGAGCAGACCAGGGGTGGGGATGACCTCTGTGTCTAGAAAAGTTATAGAGACAACTCTCTCATAGGCTAAGTGCTCTGCCTTAATTATAAAGCAGTAAACTGGCAGAGAACTTAAAGCTAAAGACAGAGGACACTCTTTAAAAAATGTCAGAACCTAGTAAGATCTGGCTATAACCAGCTAAAACAGGAAGTGACTCAGCACAGACTACAGCACAGCTGTGCAGCTGCATTCTGCAGGCACTTACAAATCTTCACAGCACAGGGGCACAGACCAGGGCAGCCTTTAATCTACACAATGGAGAGCTTGGCCTGGGGAACTAGAACTTTCACAGTGTGACCCTGCTTCCCTGGGCAGGGACATTTCCAGTTGGTGTGGGCTATTCCCTGGTCAGCCGCTAATACCCACAGTTGCACAGAGAGCTTTGGCCTGGGGCAGTGACAATTTCACTGCTCAGCTTCTAGCCCCAGGGTAGTCGTTAACCTGAACAGCAGGGTTTTTGCAGGGCACTTAAGCCTGATTCACTTCTGGTGGGGAACTCTTTCCCAGAACACTAACTTACCTTGCTGCTCTTTGTAGTTAGTTGTCAGGACAGCTACCCATCCATATACCTATCTCTGTTCTGCAGTGAAAGCTGGTAAGCCCCTGGCCCTGAAGACAGACCCTACAGTCTTTTTTTTAAAAAAAAAATGAGTAAAAAAATCAAAAGGACGATCAATAGCTTTTATTCAGAAAGAAAGCAAGTTTTCAACTCCGAGAAGACTAATAGCAGACAGCAGACAGTCCCCAGACAATTGTTGGTCCCCAAAACAAAAGGGTCTCCTAGAAGAGAATATTAAAAACCTTAAAAGAGAACTAGAAGAAAAATGGGGAAAGGAAAAAGAAGCCATGCAAGAGAGCAACATCTTCCTGAAATGTGAATTGGAAAAGGTAAAAAACTCCCAAAGAGTGCAGGGAAACATAATTTATGAATTGGAAAAGGTACAGAATTCCCAAGAAAGTAGGATTTGTGAATAAGAAAAATAAAATAACTCACTAAAATATAGTGAAATGGGAAAAAAAATTCCATAGAGCAAACTCATTTAAAAATTCAATTGGACATATACAAAAAAAAGTAAAAAAAGCTAATGAAGAAAATAATTCACTAAAAATCAGAACTAAACAAATAGAAATTACTGATTCATAGAGACATAAAAAATCAGTCAAGCAAAACAAAAAAAAAAAAATGAGAAAAAAAATTAGGGAAAAAATGCTAAATATCTACTTGGAAAAACAACAAACCTGGAAAATAGATCTAGGAGAGATAATCTGAGGATTATTGGACATCCCAAAAATTATGAAGAAAAAAAAGAGCCTAGATAGTATTTTATAAGAAACCATCAAAGAGAACAGCCCAGGTGTAATAGAATCAGAAAATAAAATAAGCATTGAATGAATTTCTCGAGCACCTTCTGAAAAAGACCCTAAAACAATAACTCCAAGAATATTGTGGCTAAGTGTCAGAACTATCAAACTAAGGAAAAATATTACAAGCAGCCGGAAAGAAACAATTCAAATACCAAGGAACAACAATAAGGATCACTCAAGATCTAGCTGTTTCCACATTAAAGGACTGAAGGGCCTAGAATCTGATATTCTGAAAGGGAAAAGAATTTGGAATGCATCCAAGAATAAACTACGCAGCTAAGCTGAGCATTTTCTTCTTTGGAAGAAGATGGATAAGTAATGAAATAGATGAATTCCATTTGTTTCCAAGGAAAAAACCAGATCTAAATAAAAAATTTGATCTCCAACCATAGGATTCAAGAGAAGCATGAAAAGGTAAAAAGAACTCTTGAGAACTACATTTCTGTTGTGGATATACATAAAGACCACATGGATAATTTGATTTTACTGATATAACATAAAAAAGGAAGTAAAAATGGAAAAGGGATAGGGTCAGAAAAAGGTAAAAGGGAAGATAAAAAGAGGGAAACTCCATCCCAAGGTGAGTCAAAGGAAACCTATCATGTCTGAGGGAACTTAGAGAAGGAGAGGAACATTGTGTGAATCTTACTCTCATCAGAGTTGGCTCAAAGAGAAAATAATTGGCATATTTATTTTACAGAGAATCTTCTCTCACCTCATCAAAAAGTGGGAGAGGAAAAGGGAAAAGGAAAAAGGAAAAAAGTAATAAGTGAAGGGTACAAGAAAGGGGAAAAGATTCAAAGGGAGGACAGAGGGATCCTAAAGAAGTAGAGTTACATGACACAAGTGGGGCCCATTAGTTTAAAACTAGGGAAGGGGGTAAGGAGGGCAAGAAAAAGAAAAGCATAATCTGGGGATATTATGATGGCAGGAAATACAGAATTAGTCATTTTAACCATAAATGTGAAGGGGATTAACTCTCCCATAAAGCAGAGGTGGATAGCAGACTGGATCAAAAATCAGAACCGTACAATATGATGTTTACAGGAAACATATTTAAAGCAGGGAGAGATATATGGAGCCGAATCTACTATGCTTCAGGTGAAGTAAAAAAAACCAGGGCTAGCCATCCTTATCTCAGATCAAGATAAGCAAAAATTGATCTAATTAAAAGAGAAAAGGAAGGAAACTACTAAAGGTACTATAGACAATAAAGCCATAACAATATTAAACACATATGCACCAAGTGGTATAGCATCTAACTTCCTAAAAGAGAAGTTAAGAGAGTTGCAAGAAGAAATAGACAGCAAAACTATAATAGTGGGAGATCTCAATCTTGCACTCTCTGAATTAGATAAATCAAACCACAAAACAAATAAGAAAGAAAATAAGAGGTAAATAGAATATTAGAAAAAATAGGTATGATAGATCTCTGGAGAAAACTGTATGGTAACAGAAAGGAGTATACTTTTTTCTCAGCAGTTCATGGAACCTACACAAAAACTGGCCATATATTAGGACATAGACCTCAAAATTAAATGCAGAAAGGCATAAATAGTAAATGTTTTCTTTTCAGATCACAATGCAATAAAAACTACATTCAACAAAAAGTTAGGGGAGGGAGGGAAAGGAAAAGACGGAACAGAAGTGAGTGCAAGGGATAATGTTGTAAAAAATTACACAGGCATATATTCTGTCAATAAAAAGTTACAATTAAAAAAAAATGACCAGCAGGATGAATACCAAGAGGCCTGGAGAGGCTTAAATGAACTGATCCATGTTTTAGTTCTAGTAATTCAGAAACAGAGGAAAAACTGTTCATTAAGTAATGCAACATTTCATGTGGGATATACTTAGTAATACCTACATTTATGCATCACTTGAGTTTTTTTTAAGTAGATGTTATATACAATATATGTATACATATTTATACAGTTATCTTGTTGCATAAGAAAAATCAGATTTAGAAAGAAGAAAAACAAAAATGTAAGCAAACAACAACAGAAAGAGTGCAAATGCTATATTGTGGTCCACACTCATTTCCCAGTATTCTTTCTTTGGGAGTAGCTGCTTCTGTCCATCATTGATCAATTGAAACCGAGTTAGATCTTCTCTTTGTTGAAGAATCCACTTCCATCAGAATACATCCTCATACAGTATTATTGTTGAAGTATATAATGATCTCCTGGTTCTGCTCATTTCACTCAGCATCAGTTCATGTAAGCTTCTCTAGGCCTCTCGGTATTCATCCTGCTGGTATTTTTTTTTATTGTAACTTTTTATTGACAGAACATATGCCTTTGTAATTTTTTACAACATTATCCCTTGTACTCATTTTTGTTCTGACTTTTCCTTTCCCTCCCTTCACCCTCTTTCTTAGATGGCAAGCAGTCTTATACATGTTAAATATGTTACAGTATATCATAGATACGATATATGTGTGCAGAACTGAACATTTCTCTTGTTGCACAGGAAGAATTGGATTCTGAAGATAAAAATAACTTGGGAAGAAAAACAAAAATGCTAACAATTTACACTGATTTCCCAGTGTTCTTTCTTTGGATATAGCTGCTCATCATTGATCAACTGGAACTGAAGTAGATCTTCTCTTTGTCAAAGATATCCACTTCTATCAGAATATATCCTCATACAGTATCATTGTTGAAGAATATAATGATCTCCTGGTTTTGCTCATTTCACTTCTGCTGGTCATTTCTTACAGAACAATAATGTTCCCTAAAATTCATATACCATAAATTCCTCAGCCATTCTCCAAATGATGAGCATACACTCAATTTCCAGTTTCTAGCCATTAATAAGAGGGCTGCCCCAAACATTTTTGCACAAGTGAATCCACTTCCCTTCTTTAATATCTTTTTGGGATATAACCCCAGTAGTAACACTGCTGGATCAAATGGTATGCACAGTATGACAACTTTTTCAGCATAGTTCCAATTGTTCTCCAGAATGGATGGATCCATTCACAACTCTACTAACAATGCATCAGTGTCCCAGTTTCCCCAAATCCCGTCCAACATTTGTCTCTATCTTTTCCTGACATCTTAGCTAATCTGACAGGTGTGTAGTGGTATCTCAGAGTTATCTTAATTTGCATTTCTCTGATCAATGATTTGGAATACCTTTTGATATGGGTAGAAATAGTTTCAATTTCATCATTTGAAAACTGTTCATATCCTTTGACCATTTATCAATTGGAGAATGGGTTGATTTCTTATAAATTTGAGTCAATTATCTACATATTTTAAAAATGAGCCCTTTATCAGAACCTTTCATAGTAAAGGTGTTTTAAGGGCAAGAATTTATTTATTTATTTTTTTTTTTTTTGATGACTATTGATGACTTTAATTCCTTTTTTTTTTTTAATTTTTTTTTTATTTAATAGCCTTTTATTTACAGGATATATACATGGGTAACTTTACAGCATTAACAATTGCCAAACCTCTTGTTCCAATTTTTCACCTCTTACCCCCCCCACCCCCTCCCCTAGATGGCAGGATGACCAGTAGATGTTAAATATATTAAAATATAACTTAGATACACAATAAGTATACATGACCAAAACATTATTTTGCTGTACAAAAAGAAACAGACTTTGAATTATTGTACAATTAGCTTGTGAAGGAAATCAAAAATGCATGTGTGCATAAATATAGTGATTGGGAATTTAATGTAATGGTTTTTAGTCATCTCCCAGAGTTCTTTTTCTGGGCATAGCTGGTTCAGTTCATTACTGCTCCATTAGAAATGATTTGGTTGATCTCGTTGCTGAGGATGGCCTGATCCATCAGAACTGGTCATCATCTAGTATTGTTGTTGAAGTATATAATGATCTCCTGGTCCTGCTCATTTCACTCAGCATCAGTTCATGTAAGTCTCTCCAGGCCTTTCTGAAATCATCCTGTTGGTCATTTCTTACAGAGCAGTAATATTCCATAATTTTCATATACCACAATTTATTCAGCCATTCTCCAACTGATGGACATCCATTCAGTTTCCAGTTTCTAGCCACTACAAAAAGGGCTGCCACAAACATTCGTGCACATACAGGTCCCTTTCCCTTCTTTATAATCTCTTTGGGATATAATCCCAGTAGTAACACTGCTGGATCAAAGGGTATGCACAGTTTGATAACTTTTTGAGCATAGTTCCAAACTACTCTCCAAAATGGTTGGATTCGTTCACAACTCCACCAACAATGAATCAATGTCCCAGTTTTCCCACATCCCCTCCAACAATCATCATTATTTTTTCCTGTCATCTTAGCCAATCTGACAGGTGTGTAGTGGTATCTTAGAGTTGTCTTAATTTGCATTTCTCTGATTAATAATGACTTGGAGCATCTTTTCATATGACTAGAAATAGTTTCAATTTCTTCATCTGAGAATTGTCTGTTCATATCCTTTGACCATTTTTCAATTGGAGAATGGCTTGATTTTTTATAAATTAGAGTTAATTCTCTATATATTTTGGAAATGAGGCCTTTATCAGAACCTTTGACTGTAAAAATATTTTCCCAGTTTATTGCTTCCCTTCTAATCTTGTCTGCATTAGTTTTGTTTGTACAAAAACTTTTCAGTTTGGTATAATCGAAATTTTCTATTTTGTGATCAGTAATGATCTCTAGTTCTGCTTTGGTCATAAAGACCTTCCCCTTCCACAGGTCTGAGAGGTAAACTATCCTATGTTCCTCTAATTTATTAATAATTTCATTCTTTATGCCTAGGTCATGAACCCATTTTGACCTTATCTTGGTGTACGGCGTTAAGTATGGATCAATGCCTAGTTTCTGCCATATTAGTTTCCAATTTTCCCAGCAATTTTTATCAAACAGTAAGTTCTTATCCCAAAAGCTGGGATCTTTGGGTTTGTCAAAGACTAGGTTGCTATATTTGTTGACTGTTTTATCCCTTGAACCTAATCTATTCCACTGATCAACTAATCTATTCCTTAGCCAATACCAAATAGTTTTGGTAACTGCTGCTCTATAATATAATTTTAGATCTGGTACAGCTAAGCCACCATCATTTGATTTTTTTTTCATTAATTCCCTTGAAATTCTTGACCTTTTGTTTTTCCATATGAACTTTGTTGTTATTTTTTCTAGGTCATTAAAATAGTTTTTTGGGAGTCTGATTGGTATAGCGCTAAATAAATAGATTAGTTTAGGTAATATTGTCATCTTTATTATATTTGCTCGCCCTATCCAAGAGCATTTAATATTTTTCCAATTGGTTAGATCAGACTTAATTTGTGTGAAAAGTGGTCTGTAATTTTGCTCATAAAGTTTCTGATTTTCCCTTGGCAGATAGATTCCTAAATATTTTATATTATCAGTAGTTACTTTAAATGGAATTTCTCTTTGTAACTCTGACTGTTGGATTTTGTTAGTGATATATAAGAATGCTGATGACTTATGTGGGTTTATTTTATAACCAGCAACTTTGCTAAAGTTGTGGATTATTTCTAATAACTTTTTAGCAGAATCTCTGGGGTTCTCTAAGTATACCATCATGTCATCGGCAAAGAGTGATAATTTGGCTTCCTCATTGCCTATTCTTATTCCTTTAATCTCTTTCTCAGCTCTTATTGCTATAGCTAGCGTTTCTAATACAATATTAAATAGTAACGGTGATAGTGGGCAACCTTGTTTCACTCCAGATCTTATTGGGAATGGTTGCAGTTTGTCTCCATTACATATGATGCTTACTGATGGTTTTAAATAGATGCTGCTGATTATTTTAAGGAAAAGTCCATTTATTCCTATACTCTCAAGTGTTTTTAATAGGAATGGATGTTGGATTTTATCAAATGCTTTTTCTGCATCTATTGAGATGATCATATGGTTTTTGTTAATTTGGTTATTAACATGGCCAATTATATTGATAGTTTTCCTAATATTGAACCAGCCCTGCATTCCTGGTATAAATCCTACTTGATCATAGTGTATTATCTTGGAGATGATTTTCTGTAGTCTTTTTGCTAATATCCTATTTAAGATTTTAGCATCCATATTAATTAGGGAGATTGATCTATAATTTTCTTTCTCTGTTTTCAACCTACCTGGTATAGGTATCAGTACCGTGTCTGTGAAATAAAAGGAATTTGGTAGGACTCCTTCATTCCCTATTTTATCAAATAATTTATATAGCATTGGGGCCAATTGTTCTTTAAATGTTTGATAAAATTCACATGTAAATCCATCTGGTCCTGGGGATTTTTTCTTAGGGAGTTGTTTAATTGCCTGTTCTATTTCTTTTTCTGAAATGGGACTATTCAAGCAATTTACTTCCTCCTCTGTTAGTCTGGGAAGTCTATATTTTTTGGAGGTAGTCATCCATTTCACTTAGGTTATCAAATTTATTGGCATAAAGTTGAGCAAAATAACTCCTTATTATTTCTCTAATTTCCTCTTCATTGGTGGAAAGTTCTCCCTTTTCATTTTTAAGACTACTAATTTCATTTTCCTCCCTCCTTTTTCTAATCAGATTTACCAAAGGCTTATCTATTTTATTGGCTTTTTCATAGAACCAACTCTTAGTTTTATTAATTAGTTCAATAGTTTTTTTACTTTCAATATTTTTAATTTCTCCTTTTAATTTTAGAATTTCCAATTTAGTATTTGATTGGGGGTTTTTAATTTGGTCTTTTTTTAGTTTTTTTAGTTGCAAGCCCAATTCATTAATCTTTTCTTTCTCTGTTTTATTCAAGTAAGCCTCTAAGGATATAAAATTCCCTCTTATTACCGCTTTGGCTGCATCCCACAAATTTTGGTATGATGTCTCATCATTGTCATTATCTTGAGTGAAATTATTAATTGTATCTATAATTTGCTGCTTCACCCAATCATTCTTTAAGATGAGATTGTTTAGTTTCCAATTACTTTTTGGTCTATTTCCCCCTAACTTTTTGTTGAATGTAGTTTTTATTGCATCATGATCTGAAAAGAAAGCATTTACTATTTCTGCTTTCTTGCATTTAATTTTGAGGTCTTTATGTCCTAATATATGGTCAATTTTTGAATAGGTTCCATGAACTGCTGAGAAGAAAGTATATTCCCTTCTATCTCCATTCAATTTTCTCCAAAGATCCAACATACCTAATTTTTCTAATATTCTATTTACTTCTTTAATTTCTTTCTTATTTGTTTTGTGGTTTGATTTGTCTAATTCTGAGAGTGCAAGGTTGAGATCTCCTACTATTACAGTTTTGTTGTCTATTTCTTCTTGCAACTCTCTTAACTTCTCCTTTAGGAAGTTGAGTGCCATACCACTTGGTGCATATATGTTTAATATTGATATTGCTTCGTTGTTTATGCTACCCTTTAGCAGGATGTAGTTTCCTTCCTTATCTCTTTTAATTAGATCAATTTTTACTTTTGCTTGATCTGAGATAAGGATGGCTACCCCTGCTTTTTTGACTTCACCTGAAGCATAATAGATTTTGCTCCAGCCTTTTACCTTTACTCTATATGTATCCCCCTGCTTTAAATGTGTTTCTTGTAAACAACATATTGTAGGGTTCTGACTTTTGATCCAGTCTGCTATCTGCCTCCTCTTTATGGGGGAGTTCATCCCATTCACATTTACGGTTAGAATTACTAAATCTGTATTTCCTGCCATCCTAATAACCCCAGATTGTGCTTTACTTATTCTTGCCTCCCCCAACCCTCTTTCCCCCTTTTAAACTTATGTACCCCTCTTGTATCACGATACTTATCCTCTTTATAATCGCTCCCTCTCCCCCTTTGAGTCTTTCCCCCTTCTTTCCCTTATTACTCTTTTTCTTTTCCCTTTTCCTCTCCCCCATTTTTAATGAGGCGAGAGAGAATTTTCTCTAAAACAAATGTCAATTATTTTTTCTTTGAGCCAACTCTGATGAGAGTAAGATTCACAGAATGTTCCTCCCCCTCTCTAAATTCCCTCAAATATGATAAGTTTCCTTAGAAGGGCAAGAATTTCAAAGGAATTAATGAAGAGAAAAGTAAATGAAGGTAGCCTATCATTACCAGATCCATATTGTAAAATAGCGGTCATCAAAACCATTTGGTACTGGCTAAGAAATAGACTAGTTGATTAGTGGAATATGTTAGACTCACAGAATACAATAGACAATGACTATAACAATCTAGTATTTGACAAACCTGAAAAGCCCCACCTTTTGGATTAATAATTAATTATTCACTATTTGACAAAAACTTCTGGGAAAACTGAAAACTAATATGGCAGAAAGTAGGCATAGACCCACATCTAACACGCTATACCAAGATAAGGTCAACATGGGTTCATGATCTAGACATCAATAACAATATTATAAACAAATTAGAAGAATATAGGATAGTTTACCTCTCATATTATTGGAGGAGGAAGGAATTTTTGACCAAAGAAGAACTAGAGATCGTTATTGATCATAAAATAGATAATTTTGATTACATTAAGTTAAAAAGTTTATGTATAAACAAAATTAATGTAGACAAGGTCAGAAGGGAAGCAATAAACTGGGAAGACATTTTTTATATCCAAAGGATCTGATAAAGGCCTCATTTCCAAAAGATATAGAAAATTGGCTCAAATTTATAAAATAGTTCAAGCCATTCTCCAATTGATATATATTGAGAACTGATGAAGGAAAATTGGCCATTGAATGTGATGACCACGTTTAACACCCAGAGTATATTAAAATCAGCAGGATTCAGAATAAGAGAAAATCCTTGATCTTTATTCTTTGGGGAGGTGAAGGGGCAGCCCTCTTAGTAGTGGCTAGAAACTGGAAATTGAGTGGATGCTCATCAATTGGAGAATGGCTGAGGAAATTATGGTATATGAATTTTAGGGAATATTATTGTTCTGTAAGAAATGACCAGCAGAAGTGAAATGAGCAAAACCAGATTCATATCAAAGGATATGAACAATTTTCAGATGAAGAAACTGAAACTATTTGTAGCAACATGAAAAGGGACTCCAGATAACTATTGATCAGAGAAATGCAAATTAAGACAATTCTGAGATATCACTAATAGCTCTCAGATTCACTAAGATGACAGAAAAAGATAATGATGAATGTTGGAGGGGATGTGGGAAAACTGGGACCCTGATACATTGTTGGTGGAACTGTGAATTGAACCAGCTATTCTAGAGAGCAACTTGGAACTATGCTCAAATAATTATCAAACTGTGCATATCCTTTTATCCAGCAGCGTTTCTACTGGGATTATATCCGAAAGTCATCTTAAAGTGGGGAAAGGGACCCACATGTAAAGAAATGTTTGTGGCAGCCCTCTTTGTATTGGCAGGAAACTGGAAACTGGGTGGATCCCCATCAATTGGAGAATGGCTGAATAAATTATAGCATATGAATGCTATGGAATACTATTGTTGTGTAAGAAATGACCAGCAGGATGATCTCAGAGTGGATTGGAGAAACCTACATGAACTGATGCTAAGTGAAATGTGCAGAACCAGGAGATCATTATATACGGCAACAACAAGACTATATAATATCACGTCTGATGGACATGGCTCTCTTCAACATTGAGATCTTTCAAATCAGTTCCACTTGTGCAGTGATTAAGAGAACCATGTACACCTAGAGAGAGAACCATGGGAACGGAGGGTGGAACACAACATAGCATTCTGACTTTCTCTGTTTTATATTATTTCCCCCTTGGTTTTTTATTTTCTTCCTTCTTAATCTGATTTTTCTTGTGCAACCAGATAACTGTATGTTTGTGTGTATGTGTATGTGTGTGTATATGCATACATACATATATATATATATACATATGCATACATACATATATATATATTTCTGGTAAGGGAAAGTTGAGGCTTCCTCTCCTCCCAGCATATATATGTGTGTGTGTGTGTGTGTGTGTGTGTGTGTGTGTGTGTGTATACATATATATATGCTGGGGGAAGAGGAAGCCTCAACTTTCCCTTATCAGAATTTGATATGTCTAACAACAACAACAAAAATAAACAAGACAGAAATTAAGGACAAGACTAAAAGTCTGGAAAAATTAGTTTTGATATCTCTGTGGAGAAAAATGAATGGTAATAGAAAAGAATCTACCTTTTTCTCAACAATACATGACATTAAAATTTGATCATGTGTTAGAACATAAATGCCTCACATTCAAATGCACCAAAGCAAACATACTAAACAGATTTTTCCAGATTGTAATACAATGAAAAATAATGGATGATGGCAATTGATATTGAAATTAATTAGAAATAAAATAAACTAATCTTAAAAAGTGGGTCAAAGAATAAATCACTGAAACAATTGAAAATTTTATTAATAATAACAACAAGAATGAGATAAAATATACCAAAATTGATGGGATGCAGCCTAAGCAGTACTTAGGGGAAATTTCACATCTCTAATTGCTAAATCAATAAAATAGTGAAAAAGCAGTTGAATGACTCAAGTATATAATTAAAAACTAAAAATAACTGAAACAATTAAACATCAAATTGAAAAATCAAAGAAGAGATTAATATAATTGAAAGTAAAAATAATTGAACTAATAAATACAATTAGAAATTGGTTTTATGAAAAAGAAAACAAAATGTTGATTAATTTGATTAAAATATTGAACACAACAAATTACTAGTGTCAAAAATGAAAAGAGTGAACTCACCAGCAACAAGGATGATTTTTAGGAGTTATAATGCCTGATTATATGCCTATAAATTTGAGGATCTAAATGAAGTGGATGAATATCCTCAAAAATAAAAATTATCCAGATTTAGAGAGAATAAATAAAATATCTAATCCATTTTTAGATAAATCAGTTGAATAAATCAGCAATGAGATTACTTAGAAAAAATCCCCAAGATCAGATGGAAGTACAAAAGAATTTTATAAAACTTTTAAAGAACAACCAATTCCAATAATATATAGACTACTTGGAAAAATAAGTGGAGTCCTTCAAAATTCATTTTATAACTCAAATACGGTGCTGATATCTAAAACAGGAAGAACCAAATCAGAAAAAGAAAATTATAGACAGATTTACCTAATCTATGGATTCACCTACCTATTGAAACAAAAAATTAAATAAAATACAAGCAAAGAAATTTCATATATGTATCACAAGGATCATAATTTTATACCAGGATTTCAAGGCAGATTCAATATTTAGAAAACTATTAGCATTATCAACCATATACATAACAAAACCAACAAAAATCATATGATTATCACAATAGATACAGAAAAAGACTTTGACAAAATATAATACCCATTGCTATTAAAACACTAGAGAGTGTAGGAATAAATGTTTTTTTCTAAAGTAATATTTATCAAAAAACATCAGCAAACATAATCTTGATGGGAATAAGCAAGAAGCCTTCCTAATACAATCAATGGTGAAGCAAGGAAATGAATTATCACTTATATTATGTGATATTGTATCAGAAATTTTAGCAATAGCAAGAAATGAAAAAAAGAAAGTAAAGGAATTAGAATAGGTAATGTGTAGACAAAACTATCAATTCTTTGTGGGCAATAATATTTAAACATAAAATAATATAGAACATATAATTATTTGAAATGAAAAATTTTAACAAAGTAGGATGACTAAAAATAAATCCACATAAATCATTTGCAGAAAAACTTAGTATGAAATAAAAACTGCTGAGAAAACTGAAAAATAAAATTTCAAAAACTAGAAATAGATGATCATCTCATACTGTATGCCAAAATAAAACAAATTAATAAATAATTTAGGTATAAAGGTGAAATCATAAGCAAATTAGAAGAAAAAAGAAATAGTTGACGTATAAAATATATGGAGAAGGGAAAAATTTATGAACAAACAAGAGATAGAGAAGATTATGAAATGTAAAATAGATAATTTTTATTACATTAAATTTCTTTAAAATACACAAAGAAAACCAATGCAACAAAGATTTGAAGGAAAACAGAAAGAGGATAAACAATTTTTAGTCAGCATTTCTAGAAGGCCTCATTTCCAAAATATAGAAACAACTGAATTATATTTATAGTAAAAAAAAAAAAAAAAAAAAAAGTCATTCCTAATTGAAAAATGTTCAAAGGATGCATACAAGAATTTTTCAGATGAAGAAATTAAAGCTATCTATAGTCATATTGGGAAAAAAATGCTCTACACTATTGATTAGAGAAATGCAAACTAAAATAATGCCAATGTGTCCCGTCCAGCGGGACTCAGTTATTCGGGGGATCGAGGGGGACCCAGCCTGAAAGAGAAACGGGCGAGAAAGAGGAGGGAGACCGAGCAAATTTTGTCACGGCTCAACTTTATTCATGCAAAGGGTCTTGTTTTTATGCTATACTGCTACGTGAGACCATTATCTCTGTGTCAAAGTTCACATGGTCCTTGTAGTTAATGTTCATCCTCGGACCCCTCGAATCATTGTGCTCTAAAAGCATTCTTCTTCAAACAGGGGTGTTTAACTAAGAGTGCAGTTGCCTTTGGGGAGGGGAGAAGACCACCTGAACAAAGATTGTTAAAGGAGGGGATGTTGGTTCCTGACACCAATTTACAACTTCATACCTATCAGGTTGGCTAATATGACAGAAAAAGAAAATGAAAAATGTTAAAGAGGATGTGGGAAAATTATAACCATAATGCATCGTTTGTGGAATTGTGAACTGATCCAACCACTCTTGAGAGCAATTTGGAACTATGACCCAAAAGATTAATAATCTGCTAGCCCTTTGATCCAGTAATAATACTATTAAATCTGTATCCTAAAGAGATCATGAAATGGAAAAAGGATGCACATATGCAGAAAAATATCTAAAGTGACTCTTTTCATGGTGGCAAAGAATTGGAAATTGATAGGATACTCATCATCTGGGGCATAAATGAACAAGTTATGATATATGAACATATTGGAATATTATTGTGCCATAAGAAATGGCAAGCAAGATAATTTCAAAAAAAACTGGTAAGATGTATATGAACTGATATTTTTTGAAATGAAGAGAACTAAGAGAACAGTGTACACAGTAACAAAAATGTTGTTTGACAAATAATTTAATGACTTAAATATTCTTGACAATATACAAGACAAGCCCAAAGGCATAATAATGAAACAAATTTTCCACCTCTAGAGAAAGAACTGGTATTAACCGAATGCAGACTGAACTATACTATTTTTCACTTTCATTTTTGTCCTTTTATTCAAAACTTGTAAAAATGATTAATATGGAAATATTTTATATAATTACACATGGATAACCTATATCTCATTCCTTCTTAGGGAGACATAGATTTTGGAACTCCACACTTTAAATATATATATATATATTATTTTAAATAAACTTACATCTGATCCATTAATAATAGATTCAATTCCTGCTTCTGACTTATGTCATTAGAATTGGATTTTTTTTTAATGGAAATTGGAATTTAATGGAAATAGAAATGGAATTTTATTTAAATTCAAATAATTTTAAGGTTTTTTAAAATTCTCATTTCAGTGAAGTTGCAGAGACAACCTGATGTAGCGTGTCAGAAGCTTTTTTCAGGAGCAAGAAGACCTATATCCAAGTACAGTTTAAACATGTACTTACTGTGTGATCCCTTCAGGTGTCACCTAAACACTCCAATATTTAGGTAATACTTGAAGAAGAAAAGTCTCTGACCTGCATTAATATAGTTTCCTCATCTTGGGAGTTCCCAATATCAATAAAATTGCAAGTCTAATTTTTGTCTCTCTTTGTAAGTATTCTATTACATTTTCCGAACAACAAATAACTGATTGTACTTTAACCTTCCAGTCTGGGTTACAAGATTGTCCTAATTTGCATTTGCTCAGAAAAGAATGCTAAAACAGTCTCTTTGAAGTGATTGCAGACCTGACTGAGAGAGTTTAAAATTAAAATGTTATCAGATCTGATATTTCCATCAGATCCAATAGTTACAGAAGAAGGCCTATAAATAGGAAATTCTCTTATTTAGATGGTTCAGAGGACATATATTATGAAAGGCAGATATAAATTAATATAATATTAAATATAATGAGTGGAAAAAAAGAAGTACTTACAAAGTGCTATTTGAAATCTTAAAAAAGTAAGATTTTTCACAAGCAGGACCAAAGAAAACTTCATAAAGGAGGTAGCACTTGGCTTTATCTTTAAACTTACCTGAATTTTCATCCCAAATTTATGATATAAACAGGTCAGAGATAGGGGCATTCCAATTATTCCATATTTTGAAAAATCAAGGACCTTCTAAGTACCCAGTTAGATGCTGAGGATACAAAGAAAAAAAAAAAACAATAAATCACTCAATTGGTTACATTCTTCTGGGAGAAGACAAATGATATAAGCAAAGGAATGGAGGCAGAAAATAAGTATGGAGAGGGAAGTGAGTATTCTAATTGGACTGAATACATGGGGAAAGGAAGTAAGAAAGCTAGATAAAGCTGGAAGAGACAAGTTCATCATATCTTCAAGAAATAAAATGAAGCTGCTGTTATAAATTTTATTGTAATTCTTATGTTTAGTTGAATCTGCTCACACTGCACTTTCATAAGAAGAATAATTTAAACATATATCCATCAGTAAGTAGCTTCATTTAGGTATGCATTTTAAGACATCATTTTCAGGGGATTTCAAGTTTAGACTTTCATAAGAAGTATTAAAATAAATTTACATGTCTTTCTATATATTTTTATAATAGCAACATCTGTGTGAATTGCAAATCTGCAATTTATAAATGGAGCTATGACCAAACTGCCTAGATAGTATAACTAGCTAATTTCATAGTACTAAGGCAATCAATTGTATGGCTTTTATGTTCACAAACTCTCACTTTGCTTATATGTAAATGAGAATTTGATAAATGAACTATTGTAAGGAGTTTATAATTAACTTATACAAAAGTCTCTTGACTTTCTTTTCCTTTTTCACCTTCCTGAAATTTAGATTGTTCAAAGGAAAAAAAATTACTTCAATGGTTTCTTTAAAAAATGTTGTTTAATGTGGTTATCTTTGTAAGCAAAAGTAATACTACCAGCTTTTTGTCTGTAAAACATACTTTGACTCATTTTCCAGTAGTGATGACAAAGTTAGCAATTACACATATTCCCTCATTGGGCTCCCTTTGTGACTAATTGCACACATTTACCTAAACAGAGTTAGGCATTTGCTCTGTCAACATGGAAGAAATCAAAATTAATTAGCCTTCTTATTGACCTAATTGACCATATGTACATCAAAAATAAATGCACTGAATGGGGACATTTGAGTTATTAGCAATCATACCTTAAAAGGCTCATTTTTACTTTAATTTTATGGTAATCGTTTTTATTGTTGACATTGCTACATTAAGGAATATGTTTCTAAATTTTAAAATTGTGAAGAGAAACAGAGGAAAGGACAGAAAGAGATAGAAATTGAGAGATTGATATGGAAAAATAGAAAATAAAAAAGTGTTGTTTTTTTCACCAGAGAGTTAATCATATTTTAAATATCAGAGGCAGCATTGGCCTCAGGAAGATCTGGGTTCAAATTCTGTCTCAGATATATAATAGTTACCCTGTCACAACACCTCTGTGCAAAAATGTTCTCATTTTGACTTCTGGCCAAGATGGCAGAGAGGAGGCATACATCTGCTTAAGCTCAGTGTTTTTGTTTCAGAATTGAATTCATGACAAGTCTCAGAATTAGTGCTTGACTGAAACCCCCCACTACCACCACCACAAATAATTACCAAGAGAAGACATCCTTGAAATTCACCAGGAAAGGTCTGTTTTTGCTTGAGGGTGGGGATGGTTTAGATCTGGCGCAGGCTGAGGGCAGGCAGTAGGAGCGAGAGCCCTGCAGACAGATCACAGCTGAGCAGACATGAGGGGCATGGGGTATGATCTCAGCCATCTCTGCAGGGAGAGCTTTGCTAAAGTATTGGATAATTTGCCCTGACAGCAAGCCAGTAGACAGGCAGAGAAGCACAGGGGGTGAAGAATATAACCCGGAACATCTAGGGTCTCTCGGGACTTGGCCACCTCTCCACAGTGTCTCAGCATGCTCTCAGAGTCTCAGACCACAGGCACAGCACAGCCATTGGTGTCCTGTTAGTGCCTCACTGCTGTTGTTTGTTTTTTTTTGTTTTTGGTTTTGTTTTTTCTTGCTAGTTTATCTTCTTTGATTCTTCTCTGACAAAATGAGCAAAAACTTTAAATGGACCTTAAACATTGATAGCTTCTACATGAATAGAGAGCAGACTTTAAACCCTGAGGAGACTAAAAACAGACTGTCTCCTGATGAATCCCCAAAGGAGGATATCATCTGGTCCTCAATGCAGATGACTCTCATAGAAGAAATTAAAAAGGCTCTCACAAGAGAGCTAGAAGAAAAATGGGAAAAGGAAAGGAAAGCTTTGCAAGAGAATCTGGATAAGTCATCCCACTCATTTAAAGACAGAATAGAAAAATCAAATCCTTGAAAAATAGAATTAGTGAACTGGCAAAATAAAATAGCTCTCTAAAAAATAAAATTGGAGAAATGGAAAAAAATTCCATAGGAAAAAACAACTCACTTAAAAACTCAATGGACAATAAAAAAGTGAGTGAAGAAAATACTTTATTGAAAATCAGAATCAAACAAATGGAATTGAATGACTCCAGGAGACACCAAGAATCAGTCAAGCAAAACCAAAAAATGAAACAATCGGGAAAAAAATGTCAAATATGTTCTTGGGAAAACAACAGACCTGGAAAATAGATCTGGTACATCTAGGCCACCTTCATTTGATTTTTTTTCAGTAGTTTCCTCGAAATTCTTGACCTTTTGTTTTTCCACATGAACTTTGTTGTTATTTATTCTAGGTCATTAAAACAGATTTTTTGGAAATCTGATTGGTATAGTGCTAAATAAATAGATTAGTTTAGGTAGTGTTGTTATCATTATTATATATGCTCACGCTATCCAAGAGCATTTGTATTTTTTCCAATTCATTAGATCAGGCTTAATTTGTGTGGAAAGTGTTTTGTAGTTTTTCTCATAAAGTTTCTGATTTTCCCTTGGCAGATTGATTCCTAAATAGTTTATACTATTGGAAGTTACTTTAAATGGAATTTCTCTTTGTACCTTGAACTGTTGGATTTTGTTAGTGATATATAAAAATGCTGATGATTTATGTGGGTTTATTTTGTACCCTGCAACTTTGCTAAAGGTATGGATTATTTCTAATTGCTTTTTAGTAGAATCTCTTGGGTTCTCTAAGTATACCATCATATCATCAACAGAGTGATAATTTGGTTTCCTCATTACCTTCTCTAATTCCTTCAATCTCTTTCTCAACTCTTATTGCCAAAGCTAGCATTTCTAATACAATATTGAATAGTAATTGTGGTAGTGAGCAACCTTGTTTCACTCCTGATCTTATCGGGAATGGTTGCAGTTTGTACCGATTACATATGATGCTTACTCATGGTTTTAAATAGATGCTACTGATTATTTTAAGGAAAAGTCCATTTATTCCTATATTCTCACGTGTTTTTAATAGGAATGGATGTTGGATTTTATCAAATGCTTTTTCTGCATCTATTGAGATGATCATATGGTTTTTGTTAATTTGGTTATTAATATGGCCAATTATACTGACAGTTTTCCTAATATTGTACCAACCCTGCATTCCTGGTACAAATCCTACTTGATCATGGTTTATTATGCTGGGGATGATTTTCTGTAGTCTTTTTTGCTAATGTCTTATTTAAGATTAGCATCAATACTAATTAGGGAGATTGGTCTATAATTTTCCTTCTCTGTTTTCAGCCTCCCTGGTTTAGGTATCAGTACCATGTCTGTGTTATAAAAGGAATTTGGTAGGACAGCTCCATTCCCTATTTTTTCAAATACTTTATGTAGCATTAGGGCTAATTGTTCTTTAAATGTTTGGTGGAATTCACATATAAATGCATCTGGTCCTGGGGATTTTTTCTTAGGGAGTTGAATAATAGCTTTTTTCTGAAATGGGACTATTTAAGCAATTTATATCCTCCTCTGTTAATCTGGGAAGCCTATCTTTTTGGAGGTAGTCATCCATTTCACTTGAGTTATGAAATTTATTGGCATAAAGTTGGGTAAAGTAACTCCTTATTATTTCTCTAATTTTCTCTTCCTTTGTGGAAAGGTGTCCCTTTTCATTTTTAAGATTAACAATTTGATTTTCCTCTTTCCTTTTTCTAATCAGATTTACCAAAGGTTTATCTATTTTATTGTTTTTTTCATAAAACCAACTCTTAATTTCATTTATTAATTCAACAGTTTTTTTTTTACTTTCAATATTGTTAATTTTTCCTTTTAATTTTAAAATTTCAAGCTTAATATTTGTTTGGAGGGTTTTAATTTGGTCTTTTTCTAGCTTTTTAAGTTTCAAGCCCAATTCATTGATCTTTTCTTTCTCTATTTTATCCAAGTAGGCCTCTAAGCATATAAAATTTCCCCTTAATACTGCTTTGGCTGCATCTCACAAATTTTGGTATGATGTCTCATCATTGTTATTATCTTGAGTGAAATTATTAATTATGTCTATAATTTGCTGTTTCACCCAATCATTCTTTAAGATGAGGTTATTTTGTTTATAATTACTTTTTGGTCTATTTACCATTAACTTTTTGTTGAATGCAGTTTTTATTACATCATGATCTGAAAAGAAAGCATTTACTATTTCTGCCTTCCTACATTTAATTTTGAGCTCTTTATGTCCTAATATATGGCCAATTTTTTATAGGTTCCATGAACTGCTGAGAAGAAAGTATATTCCTTTCCATCTCCATTCAGTTTTCTCCAAAGATCTATCATACCTAGTTTTTCTAATATTCTATTTTCCTCTTTAATTTCTTTCTTATTTGTTTTTTTTTTCATTTGATTTATCTAATTCTGAGAGTGCAAGATTGAGATCTCCCACTATTATAGTTTTGCTGTCTATTTCTTCTTGCAACTCTCTTAACTTCTCCTTTAGGACGTTAGATGCTATACCACTTGGTACATATATGTTTAGTATTGATATAGCTTCATTGTCTATAGTACCCTTTAGGGAGATATTGTTTCCTTCCTTATCTCTTTTGATTAGATCAATTATTACTGTTGCTTGATCTGAGATAAGGATGGGTACCCCTGTTTTTTTGACTTCACCTGAAGCATAATAGATTCTGCTTCAGCCTTTTACCTTTTCTCTGTATGTATCTCCCTGCTTTAAAGAGGGTGCCACTCACCTTTTTAACATCCCTCCTCCTCCCTTTGAATCTCTTCCTGTTTTTGTACCCTTCCCTTATTACTCTTTTCCTTTTTCCTTTTCCTCTCCCCCTTTTTAATGAAGTGAGAAAAGATTCTCTATTAAACAAATATGTCAATTATTTTCTCTTTGAGCCACCTTCAGTGAGTGTAAGATTCACACAATGTTTCTCCCCCTCTCTAGTTTCCCTCAGATATGATAGGTTTCCTTTGCCTCTTCGTGGCATGTAGTTTCCCTGTTTAACTCCCCCTTTCCCCTTTTTCTGACAGTATCCTCTTTCTTTTTAATGTTATATCAGTAAAATCAAATTATTCATGTAGTCTTTATGTATATTCACAACAGACATACAGTTCTCAAGAGTTCCTTTTACTTTTTTCTGCTTCTTTTGAGTCTTATGGTTGGTGATCAAATTTTTTGTTTAGTTCTCGTTTTTTTTTTTCCTTAGAAAGAGTTAGAATTCATCTGTTTCATTAAATGTCCATCTTCTTTCAAATACTCAGGTCGGCTGGGTAGTTTATTCTTGGCTGCATTCCAAGTTCTTTTGCTTTTCGGAATATCAGATTCCAGGCCCTTCGATCCTTTAATGTGGAGGTACCCAGATATTGGGTAATCCTTATTGTGGAACCTCAGGATTTGAATTGTTTCTTTCTAGCTGCTTGTAATATTTTTCCTTAGTCTGATAGTTCTGGAATTTGGCCACAATATTCCTTGGGATTTTAATTTTAGGGTCTTTTTCAGAAGGTGTTCAATGAATTCTTGCAAGCCTATTTTACCTTCTGATTATATTACATCTGAGCAGTTCTCTTTGATGATTTCCTGTAAAATAGTATCTAAGCAGTTTTTTTATCATAATTTTCAGGAAGTCCAATAATCTTAAGATTATCTCTCCTAGATCTATTTCCAGGTCTGTCATTTTTTTCTAAGTAGATATTTAATGTTTTTCTCTATTTTTTCTTTTTCTTTTTTTTTTTGGTTTTTCTTGACTGATTCTTGATGTTTCAATGAATTGTTGATTTCTATTGTTCAGTTCTGATTTTTAATGAGTTATTTTCTTCATTAGCTTTTTTTTTATTTCTTTTTGTATATGTCCAATTGAGTTTGTGAATGCGTTGTTCTGCTCTATGGAATTTTTTTCCATTTCACAAATTTTTTTTTTTAGTGAGTTATTTTCTTATTCCAATTCACAAATTCTACTTTCTTGGCATTTTTTAACCTTCTCCAGTTCACAAATTCTGTTTCCCTGCACTACCTGGGAATTCTTTATCTTTTCTAATTCATATTTCAGGAAGTTGTTATTTTCTTGCACAACTTCTCTTTCCCCATTTTTACTCTAACTCTTTTTTAAGATTTTTAATGTTCTCTTCTTGGAGAGCATTATGTTATTGGGGCTAGGTTTTCCTTTTGGGTGTTGTCCGGAGACTGTTTGCTGTTAGTCTCCTTGGGGTTGCAAACCTGCTCTCTTTCTGAATAGAAGCTATTGATCGTTCTTTTGATTTTTTACTAATTTTTAAATACTGTAGGGTCTGCCTTCAGAGCAAGGAGGTTACCAGCTTCCGCTGCAAAGCATGGATAGGTATAAATGGGTTGGAAAGAGGAGCAAGGTATGGGAGTGCTCTCGGAAAAAGTTTACCCCCCTCAACCCACCCCCCCCACCAGAAGTGATTCAGACCTGTTTAGCACTGGCCCAGTTGTGGAAGTGCCCAGTGAAAAACCCTGCTGTGAAGATTAGCAACTGCCCTGAGGCTAGAGGCTGAGGAGTCAAAGTGACACCACCCCAGGCCAAAGCCCATAGGGGGCTGTGGGTATTAGCAGCTGACCAGTGAATAGCCTCGCATGGACAGGAAGTGTCTCTGTCCAGGGAAGCACAGTCACTCTGTGGAAATTCTATTGCCCCAGGCCGAGCCCCCAACTGTGCAGATTAGAGGCTGCCCTGGGCTATGCCCACCTGCTGTGCAGATTTGGAACTATCCAGAGCAAGCCCCATACTGCAGAATGTGGCTGCAGAGCTGTGTTATGGTCTGTGCTGGGTCACTCACTTCTGGTTTTGGGTGAGTATAGCCAGATCCTGTTAGGTTCTGGCATTTTTTACAATACTTTCTGTCTTTGGCTGTAATTTCTCTGCTGACCTGCTGTTTTGCAAGCAAGGCAGAATAATCAGCCTATGCCAGAGTCTCTCTTTAATTTTTCTAACCATAGAGGCTACCCCCTTCCCAGGTCCACTCACTTTGCTAGCCTCTCCTATTTCCCTGCCTGCCTATTTTCCCTGGCCCCTCAGGACAAACCTTTCCTGGCAATCTTCCAGATTATCTTCGACTGGTGAGTTGTTGTACTAGTGGGTTTTACCAGCCAAGCACTATTTTTGAGGCTGAATTTAATAATTGGTAGTCAGGTTATGAGAGAAGCTTAGAAAGTCGCATGTGCCTTCTCCACCATCTTGGCTCCACCCCAATTGATTTATTTTTAGTCATAATTTCATCAAGAATTAAACAAATATTTCTGTATAAAGAACTATAGGCACTGGAATTACTTTTCCTTCTTCTTTTCCTTCTCTTCTTGCTGGTTAGCATAGTACTTTACATAGTACTTTGAGGTTTGTAAGGCACTTTACAGAAATTATGTCATTTGATCCTCACAAAAACCCCTAGGAAGCACATTTTTTTTTTTAATTTAATAGCCTTTTATTTATAGGATATATACATGGGTAACTTTACAGCATTAACAATTGCCAAACCTCTTAGGAAGCACATTCTAATAGAATCCTCATTTTATAGATAAGGAAACTCAGACAGAAATTAAGTAACTTACCTATGTTAATCGGTATTTACAGCATGTTTTGAATTATGTACATCCTCCAGATTCAATGCTCTAACTACTGTGCCCATCTAGCTACCTATCATCAAAAACTCAAAGAGATATACATTGACATTGGTGAGGAAAGCATCAAATATATTAGCTATTTTGTGCCATGTATTCAAAATGAAGGGCTATTTGATTCCCCACCCCCATCCCTTTTCAGTAATTATGTAGGCCTTAAGTAATTATGTAGGTATTGAGTTTAAAGTCACAAAGTACATCTTATACATATATGTTCCTGGATGAACTAGTTCCTTTTGTTAAATTTCTTATAATGCCATGATAAAGAGGGCTGGATTTGGTGTCTGAAGACCTGGGTTCTGTGTCCTGGGTCAGACTTCACTCAACTAGACTTATTTCTCCATATTATAAACAACTAAGCAATCAAACTAGATCATCTCTAAGATGTCTTTTCTGTTGACATTCTGTTATGATTTTGAGGACTAGGGTTGTAGAAGTGATTTAAAAAGAAAAACCTACTGCTATTTCTATTCCAAATAACTTGAACCATTAAATTTTAATGAAAATTGTATGAAGCACTTTTCAAAAAATTCATATTTACTCTGAGACATCTATTGTATTACATTTATTCTTCAATTTGTCTCAAAAACGGTTCCTTTTATTTGACAGGATTTTGCTTTATCAAAGTACTAGTGATAAACTAGAAGTGTAATGTAAGTTGTCTAGAGAATATCATGATTTGATGATCAGGCTGTTAAGTATAATTGTTATTGTCCAGAAAATATTTTGACAGGACTTCATACCAAAGCTAAATGAAATCTTGGTAAAAATCCAAAAAACTTAAATGCTGAAGAATTTGAAATGAATACTTCCCCCCCCACCCACCCAGAGGCAGTTGGGGTTAAGTGACTTGCCTAGGATCACATAGCTAAAAGTGTTAAGTGTCTGAGATCAGATTCTAATTGAGATCCATGTGACTTGAGGGCCAGTACTCTATCCATTGCACCAGCTAGCTGCCCCTGAAATGAAATATGCTTTTATGATACTTCATTCTTAAGATTATAGCTAATGTAACTTTTGAGATTGAAAAGCCAGTGTTCTTTTCTCCCTTTCAAATCTGGAAGAATATTAGCTATATTCTTTCCCAAGAACTGAAAGGAGGATATTGCCTTTTTATCTATCTTCCACATTCTCCAATTCAAGAATATCTAGCAGGACCTAACTATACATTGCCTTAAGGAATGGTTCAATTGCTTGTACATGGAGATTAGAGTCAAAAATGTGAAATCTTTCAGGTCAGAATAAAATAGTATTTCTCCTGAAATATGCAAGATAATAGAACCTACAAAGTCTACCCTTTTTAAAGGATTAGAAATGTGGATATTAATTATTTCAACTATATTTTGGGTCAAATCCTTACTATAACCCTAGAATAGTATTTTAAATTACTTGGACATCAGTCCCCATTAATATAAAGCATTGAGGCTGAACTAGATGACCATTATGGTCCTATACTGCCAATGGTTTTATGATATTTAGACCACATAACCTTTGTTGAACAAATCTAAAAAAAATTGCTACCTTGATCTCTTCAACTGCCACTTTTAAAATAATTCCTTTTTAATAACAAAGTGAATTAGGTTTTACCTAAATGCATATTCATAGTAACTAGAAAAGTCAATTTATAGACCATACTTAGATTTTAGTGTCTATCTTTCTAAATATTGATTATCCATCATATTATTGATTATAATTTTGATAAATTGATTATATAAAATATGAAGACTGATTATGTAGTTTGGAATAGTTTACATTTAATATTTTTTCCCAAATAAAAATGTTTCAATTACTGTCCCTTACAGAGATGCCACTGCATGTTGATTTACATTCTACTTCTGAAAGAAAAACAGAAAGAAAGAGATTGATAGAAGAATTTTCAAAACATTCATTGTTATCACACTACCTCTGTGTTACTAACTTAAGAAGTTAAAGGTAAAATTAACAATGTAAACTGTTCTTCAAATACATTATTGTGCCATATTGCAGATTTTCTAAGGGATATGAGAAGAACCTTTTAAGAATGCAAGAGATAAAAACCAATTAGATTTTTTAAAGAACTGAAAGGTATGGGAAGGAGAAGATAAATTCTCTGGAGATCAAATCAAACATATTTTATGTTTAGCTAGTGTCTTTCTTCTCTCCCCCGCACCCCATGTACAAACTCATTTTCTAAAAATTACATTTTTTGAACACAACAGACTTTCAATGATCAGTATTTTTAGACTGCTATAAGAATCACTAATTCAGGGTATCTTAACAATGTCTTTTTTTTTTCCTTTGACACCTTTGGCAGTCTGTTCAAACCTATGGACCCCAACATAATTTTGCCTATATTTATAACTAAAAAATAAAATTGTTCCTTTTAAGTTGGAGGTTATCGAAAACACAATATTTATTTTTCCTCTCTAAAATCATAGATCACTTGAAATTTACTCAAACACTTGGCAGATCCATGAACCTCAGAATAAGCATCTCTGGCTAAAATGTTTTATCCTAAGAGTTAATAATATAATTAATATGATTTGACTTTAAGAAATGTATTCTAAAAGAAAAATGGCATTTTATGAATATGATTATTATTCAGCTCACCTAAATTCTTTTAAAACTAACTCCAATCCCCAGAATTAATGAAATTTCTCTTTTCTGAACATATAATCTTTGGTTTACCTCTTTTATGCATTTATAATTGTCTAATTTATAATATATGAATTTTTATATATGTATGTCTATATCTATCTATATTGATATATCTATATCTATTTCTAGATATCTATATCTATATACCTGTATTGACAGGCCTATATCTAAATTTATATATTATTTCCCTTAATAGAGTTTAAACACATTGAAGGTAAGGCACATGCTTTATCCAACTTCTGGTAACTAGTATTATAATATGCAGTAGGCACATGTTATTTCTTACCTTCCTTATGGCATTCATTCATTCATTCATTTAGCAATGCTCTAGTACAAAGTTGAATAAAGAATAATAATAATAAAGCAACAGCTTTTTTCTGTTTATAGAAAGGAAGGATAATTTAAGATTGAGTTTTGTTAGGAGATTAACAAAGAGAACAAGGGACTAGTGCCCTTGGTTTCCTGGTTTCAGACACTGGGCATGCTTCAACAACATTGAACTCCCTTACATACTGTAAGAGAGTTAGACTATCACTTTTTCTTTTCCCACAAAATTGGAGACAGTTCCACTGATTATCTGCCATCTGTTGTTTTCAGTGTTTCATTTGCTGGAGTTCTCTAGAAAGGAGAGGAAGAAGAAGAGAGAGAGGGGGGAAAAAGGCTCATTCTCAATGGATGTACATTCAGAGGTAGCTTCAGCTGAGCAAGTGCCCAGCTAATCCCCTTTTGCACACAGGGACAAGGCTGCCACCAACTCTAATTGATTCTGAAATGAATCTGTATAGAAAATTAGAAGGTTTGGATTCCCATGTGAGCTTCAATAAGGAGCCAGGATGTAAGCCCGACAGCTGAATGGATTCAGAAATGAGAATCTGATAAGCGGCTTAAAATTGTACTTAAGTCCAGAAATGATTTGAATGCTGTTGTTAATGGCACATTGTATATTGTCACCTAGTTAATTATCTCTGAAGATGAGTTCTTGCAGTGGAGGAGAGATGCCACTCTTTCCCAGCTTTTCCTCATCACATATTTATTAAATCCCCCCTCGCCCACCCCTCCACACCCAGTAGCTGGAAGGCAGAAAGGAAGGAGGATTAGGCCATTGCAGCATCTCTGTGCCTGTCAGTTCCTGGTGCCAAACTTCAAATATGAACTGTTGCATGTACTGTCACAGCCATCGCCTTTACATCTTCATTTGCAAATGAGGGGCTGACATTTGTTAGGCCGTGTATTTGCACACAGCTCCAGCACATGAAAGGCAAACACTGTCACTGCTGGCTATTTTGTTTATGCCTTTGCAGATAGTAAGTATATGGCCTATTTAGAAATTTTCTTCAGAATCTTTTTTTTTAACTAACTGAGATAGATAGTCACAGAGCTACATGGCCTCATATTTTATTCAGGAAGCTGGTCTGCAGTTTATGAAGCGTGCACTGCATTTGATAGCTATTTAAAACTGTATTTTTAAAAAACTATTTGCACTTTTCTGGTTTATATTCTTTGAATTTATATTTTTTTTCTTTTGCTCACTTTCTCTTTTTGAGTCTATATTAATGTCATTGATGAAAATTTGTCCCTTTAACCAATCTTTTTCAATAATGAGAAGATATTTTCATTCTGATAAAAAGATGAAATAAACAGTAAAAAGAAAAACATAGGTCCATTGCATTTTGTTGCTTTTTAAATAAAACTTTAGATCTTTTTTTGAAGCTACTGTAAAAAAAGAAAGAAAATTTGTCTCCAGAGAAAACAAAAGTCAGTTAGAATTAAAAATATTCATCTCTTTCTTGAAGAAACTTCAGAAAAGAATATACCAAAGCTTTTTGTTTATTTGGCACAGGATAGGCAACTATAGGTTTGAAAACTGATCTGGTGAATTGCTTGTGGGGGTAAAATGATGGGTTAATCAAGATGGCTCCTACTTCATCAAAGAACTACATAATAGCACAAATATTTCTTTGCCTATCAATTTAAGGAAAATTCTACATATGAACATATGGTATCAGATGGTAAAGGCAAGAAAGAGAATATAGACATAAAACTCAAATCCAAATCACTATACTTAACTGTCATTATTTAAAACATAAAAGCTATGAAGAACATCAATGTTATTTATTCACTTTATTATTTCAAAAGAATAGTCTCCTACATCAATGCTAGCATCTGGATGGTTGAATGAATTTATTTGATGTTTTGTTTTTATAAATATAGAATGAATATAGTTAGATGTTTTAAATTATAACAAAGGAGTAGATGGAAATAGAAGAGGGGGAGGATTGTGGAAGGATTTTGGAAATGGAAAGAAAAAACTGGAAGAGATGATAAGTGGAAAATCAGGAGAAAAAGAAAGAAGATGGGAGGAAAGAAGGTATGATGATGTTAACTGATGGAGGTAGAAGAAGAGGACAGGGTACAAACAAGTCAAATACTTTGACTTAATCAGCTCTGTAACTGACTTTTTTATATGTGGCTTTATTAATAGAAAAATGTAAGAGCTCAATCGCAAATGTTTATATATACAAGAAGTTCTGAAGGAGGAAATTGAGAATATTTTATTGTTGTTGTTCAGTCATTTTAGTTATGTACAACTCTTCATTTTTTCTTGATAAGAATACTGGAGTGGCCCACTATTTCCTTCTCCAGCTCATTTTAAAGAAGAGGAAACTAAGACAAACAAGATTGGCCCAGTGTCACAAAGCAGTGTCAGTATCTGAGGCTAGATTTGAACTTACAAAAATGAGTTTCCCTGACGCCAAGTGTAGCATTCTATCTGTTGTACCACCAAGCTGCCCTTACTCCATTCCACACCCCTAAAAAGGAAATCATTTATTATAAAGTGATATTGGAGGCAAAAGAACTTGAATTAGCAAGATATAAATATTGGGTCTATGATATCATTGTTATGAGGAGGTTTTAGCAAGAAAGCAGTTTTCTATCAGTACAATTCTGTACCTTCACTACAATTTACAATACAGAGTTGCTCAGAGCAATGAGCAGTTAAGAGACTTTCCTAGAGGTAAATATCTAGTTTCGGGGGAATAGGAATTTAGCTTGTGTCTTTTTGTCTGTGTGGTCAGCTCCCTATTTACAACAGTAGATTGCCAGGATGATATCCTTGAAAGCAATGTTGTCATCACTTTGGGATGGACCTAATAAAAACGCAGATGATATTCTTTTAAGTATTTTTAGTTATTTTAGACATAAATCACATTCTGCCCCTACTTTTCAGAGGATGGATTATTTCATTTTACAGTTACTCTGCTCTATTTCTATTTGCAAAAAAAAATATTCACAGGGAGTTGTAATGTTAGCATTTAACTATATGGGGGCAATACATAGTTGCATCAATGTGGAATATGAAAAAGGTAAGACAAGTTTTAGGAATGATGAATAAGGTTAATTGACCTCAATCACTCAGCCTTAAAAATAATAGTGTTTAATGGGGAAAAGTTAAAATTATCTCCTAAATTTAAGCAAAGGGCATTTGTATGTTACATGGATAGAATGTTGAGAATAAAGTCTGGAAGACTAGTTTTCCTGAATTTAAGTCTGGACTCAGATGCTTTACTAGCTGTGTGACCCTGGGGTTTTTCACTTAAACCTGCTTGTCTCCTTTTTCTAATCTGTAAAATAAATTGGAGAAGCAAATGGCAAACCACTCCAGTATTCAAGTGGGGTCACAAAGAGGCAGACTTGACTGAACAGCAACAGATTGAAGCAAAAGGAAACAATAAAAATTAAGCCTGTAGAAAGTCATCCTTCCATACTAGCTAGATCATTTCATTATGTTTTTTATTTAAACATGAATTAAATTGTAAAGAATCATTTATAGATTAAAAATTTAAAAAGTGAAATTTCAAGAAAAACCTTTTAATTTCATACTATATCTTCCCCCTTCATTTTGTTCCCTACTGATTGGGCCAATTTTAACTAGACCTCATTTTTTTTCTTTTCACTAAGACTTAACAGGAAAAAAAGTGATCCACTAACTTACCCTTTTTCTCATCAATTTAGGAATTTATTATAACTGGAAAGACTAGAAAACCTGGACATCTGTTGAATGACTAAATATATCAAGTTAAATATATAACTATCCACTGGAAATGGCACTGACTACTGTGTGAATCAGGCAAGATATTTTGAATAAAGTATCACCTGACTTGCATTTTGATGAGAATTAAGGATTCTAAGAGGCAGATAAAAAGTTGAGTTGGGAGCAGGTAGAATTACAGTCATAGGGTTGGGGAGAGAATCTGTGAAAATATAAAAAAGTACGTAAGTTAGAAAAAAGTACAAAAGCACAGTGATGATGAGGATGATAAAAATGATATAATTGATGTATACAGACAGGGAGAACTATAAACAGCACCAAACAAGCATATCACAGGGGGAAAAAAAGCCTAGGAGTATCTTCAGTTGCTCTTTATTGATGCTCCCTTGATCTGTCCACTTCAATTCCATTTAGTTACTTTCCACCAAATTCCCCTCATAGGTGCCACTATTTCCTGATGACAAAGAGAATTAGGAAGGAATATTACATAGTTATTACTTCTTCTTTCTTCCCTTTATAGTATAGAACTATTATATTTGAAATACTGTAGACTTTGCTACTAATATATCAATATATTTTCATTATGGATAATAACATTGCTCTCATAATATCTTCATCAGTCATTTTAACAAAACTCTCACATGCAACATTATTTTTCTTCAGTGGAAAATTAAGATGAATGATCTTTATGAAAGTATTATTATAGCTCACAACTTATGGATATTTCTTGAGCAGTCTTGACCTACCTCACAAATTAGTTATTAAGAGATGGAGCCAAGATGGGCAAGACAAATTAATGTTTCATGAATTCTCCCCAGTTTCCTCTAAAACTATATTAAATCAAGGTTCTAAATAGATACTGAAATGACAGAATCTACCAAAAGGAGAGTAGAATTTTTTTCCAGCTTAATATAGCTTAGAAAGACTTCAGAATAGGTTTGCCTCATTTGGGTAAAAAGGGAGTATGGCCCAGAAGACATAGTTTTCAGGAAAACCAGCAAAAGACTTAGTCCCAGCTCAGATCAGCATCTAAAGCCTCTTAATCCTAGTTCAGAAAGTCAGCTGGGAGGCCTCAACTCCAGGACAGAAGGCAAACTTGCCAGCCCTGGAATCTAGGACACAATCACTGTGATTAGGCCAGGCCACTCTATTATAATGATCAATCAATCTAAATCTGAGACATAGGCATAGAAATTCGGTGGCCAGGCCCTGAGCTGCTAGCACAAAAAGCTTGGAATAGTGCTTCTTGTGCTCCAAGAAGAAATCAACTTTAAAAATCATAAAATAGGCAAAAATGAGCAAAAAGTAAAAAAAAGAACTTTGACCACAGAAAGATAATATAGGAACAGAATGATCAAAATGAAAACACGTAAAATTGTGTCAAAATCCTTATATGAAAAGCCACAAAGGGGAATGAATATAAAATGGTTTCATGTCCCAAAAGCCTTTGGAGATCTCAAAAAGAATTTTAAAATCAAATAAGAGAGATAGAAGAGAATTTGGAAAAGAAATGAGAGATATGCCAAAAAGATTCAGTATCTTGGAAAAGAAAGGACAAAATTTGACTGAACAAAACAATTCCTTTAAAAAATTCAATTAATTGGGCCAGCTAGGTGGCACAATGGGTGGAGGACCAGCCCTGAAGTTGGGAGGACCTGAATGCAAATTTGACCTCAGGCACTTAACACTTTCCAGCTATGTGACCCAGGCAAGTCACTTAACCCCAATTGCCTCAGCAAATAAATAAATAAACAAACAAATAAATAAATAAATAAATGGAATTTTTAAAAATGCAATTGGTCAAATTGAGGAAAATGCAGAGATACATCTTTAAAATATTATGTAAAAAAAGCTAACTGAGGAAAAGAATTCCTTATAAATTAGAGTTGGATTAATGGAATATAGTTACATTATGAGACATCAATAATCATTCCATCAAAGTTAAAAGAGTGAAAAAAATAAAATATAATTTAAAATACCACAGGAGAAAAACAACTGACCTGACAAATAGTTCCAAGAGATTTTTAATGTTTAATAATAGTGTTTTATGTGGACTGTGAGAACTGAATGTGGATCACAATATTGTATTTTCTTCTTTTTTGTTGTTTGCTTGCTTTTTTTCTTTTTTTTCTCATTTTTCATCTTTTGATCTAATTGTGTATGTGTGTGTGTTTGTGTGTGTGTGTGTGTATGTATGTGTATGTGTGTGGGTGTTGCATAATGAATGCAGGAATATGTTTTCTGGGTTCTTCTTATTTTACTTAGCATCAGTTCCTGTAAGTCTCTATCTAAAATCACCCTGCTGATCATTTCTTACAGAAAAATAACATCTCATTACATTCATATACACATAACTTATTCAGCCATTCCCAAATGATGAGCATCTACTCATTTTCCAGTTCCTTGCCACTACAAAAAAGGCTGCTACTTTGCACATGCAGATCCTTTTCCCTTTTTATCATCTCTTTGGGATACATACCAGTAGAGGCACTGGGTATGCACAGCCTGATTGCTTTTTAGGCATAGTTCCAAATTGCAGGAGAGAGAATTTTAAAATTTTTAGATTACCTGAAAACCATGATAAAAACAAACAAACAAACAAATAAAAAAGCCTGGACAGGATCTTGAAAAAAAATTTCAAGGAAAACTGTCCTGATGTCCTAGAATCAGAAGACATAATATTCATTAAAATAATCCACTAATAATTTCCTGAAACAGCTCCCAAAATAAAAAATCTTAAGGAATATTGAGATCTAATTTCAGAATCATCATATCAAGAAGAAAATATTACAAGCAGCCAGAAAGAAACAATGCAAATTCAAGGAGCCGCAATCAAGGTTACAAGGAACATAGCAGCTTTTACATTAAAGGATCAGAAGGTTTGGAATATAGTATTCTAGAAGCCAAGGAGTTTGAATTACAACCAAGATTTAACTACCAAAAAATTGAACAGAATCTTTCAAGGAAAATGATGTACATAATTTCTGATATAAAGATTAGAGATAAATAAGACTCAAGAGAAGCATAAAAAGATAAACAGAAAAAAAAACATAATATTGAATAAGAATAAACTGTTTGTATCCCCATTCAGTAATATGGCACTTGTAACTCTTCAGAATAGTATCTCAATTAGTGAAGTTAGAAGGAATATACATAAGCACTGGGTATGGTCTTAGTTGACTTTCTAATGATGATATAAAAATTAAGGAGTTAAAAAATGTACTAGAAGAAGTGGAAAAAGAAGGAAAATAGTGTAAATCAGATAAGATGAAGAGACTAAAAACGAAATTATATTAGGGAATCAGAACAAAAGGGCATTAACATTGCCCTTACTCTTGAGGAATTTGACTCAAAAAGGAATGGCATAAACACTAAGTTGTGTGAAATTTATCTTATCTCTAGAGGGAAGCAGGAAAGGAACAAGGGAAAGAAAGGAGGTTGGGCACTGATAGATGGGAGGAAAGGATTAGGAAGAGAAAAAAGAAGGAAAAGAGAGGGTGATATAAAAGAAGGCAGATTGAGAAAGACAGTGGTCAGAAGCAAAATACTTGTTAAAAGAGATAAGGAGAAAGGATAGAGAAAAGTATAAACAGAGGAGAAAACAAGATGAAGAGACATACACAATAATCACAAATATGAAAATCAATGGGATGGTGTCTTCCACAAAAGGAAAACAGATAACCAAGTCGATTAAAAAATACCAACAGAATCCTAAAATACATTGCTTATACAAAGTACATTTGAAGCAGAGGCATACACAAAAAGTAAAGGTAATAGGATGAGTAGAATATATTGTACTTCAGCTGAAGAAAAACAGAATCAGAAGTAGAAATCCTGATCTTAGACAAAGGTAAAGAAAAAAAATGGATCTAATTAAAAGAGACAATGAAGGAAATGATATCTTGGGAAAACTTAACATAGTCAGTGAAGTAATATTAATACTAAACATATAAGCACCAAGTGATATAGACTCCAAATTTTTTAAGGAAAAGTTAAATGATTTTGTGGATGAAATACAAAACAAAACTATAATAAAGGAGAATCTTAACTTCAACTATTTAGAACTAGATAAATCTAACTACAAAAGAAAACAAGAAAACCATAAAGAAGGCAAATATAATTTTACAGACATAGATATGATAGACATCTGGAGAAAATTGAATTGAATCATTTTTTCTTATTAGTATATTAGCTCCCACACAAAAACTGATCAAGTATTAGGATATAAAAAGCTCACAATTAAATGCATAAAAAGAGAAATAGTAAATGAATCCCTTTCAGATCATGATATAATAAAAATTATGTGTAGTAAAGGGTCATGAAAACATAAATTAAATTTAGTTGGAAATTAAATAATCCAAAGTTAAAGAATGAATGGGTCAAACAAAAAAATCAAAGAAATGATCAATAATTTCATCAAAAAGAATGACAATAATGAGAAAACATGCCAAATTTATGAAATGCAGTCAATTTAGTACTTAGAAGAAGGTTTATATCACTACATGCTTAAATGAATAAAATAGAGAAAAAGCAGATCAATGATTTGGGCATAGAACTAAAAAAACAACAAATTAAAAATCCTCATTTAAGTACCAAATTAAAAATTCAGAAAATCAAGAAAAAGAAAAATCAAATTACCAGTATTAGAAATAAAAGGGGTAAATTTGTCAACAATGAAAAGGAAAGAAAAACCAGAATATGTCAATAAATTCTATGCCAAAAAATCTGATAATTTAAGTGAAATTGATGAATATACACAAAGATCACATACACACACATAACATACATACAATGTCCAAATTAATAAAAGATAAAATAAAGTAATTAAGTAATCTCAGTTTAGAAAAAAAAATTGAACATACCATAATAAATTTCTTAAGAAAAAAATCTATTTTATACACATAAGCATCTAGAGATATAAAACTTCCTCTATGAACTGCTTGAGTAAATCTGATTTTTGCTATATTTTGTCTTATTGTTGTCATTCTGTTGTATGAAATTATCAGTTGTTGTCTATAATTTATTCTTTCACCTACTCATTTTTAAGGATCTGATTAATTAGTTTCCAATTAATCTTTGCCTGTTTTTCCCTGTCCTTTTATTACATGTAATTTTTATTGCAGTATGATCTGAACAAAATGCATTTACTATTTCTCCCTTTCTGCATTTGACTTTAAAGAGTGAAGCAAAATAAAATTCAAGCAAGCAAACAACAACAAAAAGAGTAAAACTATGATGTTGTGAATCACATTCAGTTTCTATAGTCGTTTCTCTGGGTGTACACGGCTCTCTTCATCACCAGATCATTAGAACTGGCCTCAATCATCTCATTGTTGGAAAGAGTCACATCAATCAGAATTGATCATCATGTAATCTTGTTGCCATGCATAATGATCGTTTCTTATACAACAATAATATTCCATAAAATTCATATGCCATAATTTATTCAGCCATTCTCCAACTCAGTTTTCAGTTCCTTAACACTACAAAAAGGTCTGCCACAAATATTTTTTTGCACATGTGGGTCCGTTTCCTTCCTTTAAGGTCTTTTTGGGATTTAAGTCCTGTAGAAACACTGCTGGGTCAAAGAATATATTTTCATATACTCTTATATTCATCTATATATATATTATATACATGTATATACATATACAATATATACATATTCAAAGAGCACAGTTTCATAAACTTTTGAGAAGTTCCAAATTGGTCTCCAAAATGGTTGCATCTGTTTATAATTCCACCCACAATGCATCAGTGTCCCAGTTTTCACACATCCCTTCCGACATTCATCATCGTTTTCCTTGTCATCTTAGCCAATCTGAGAGGTGTGTAGTGTTATCTCAGAGTTGTCTTAATTTGCATTTCTCTGATCAATACTGATTTAGAGCACCTTTTCATACGATTGTAAATGTTTTTAATTTCTTTGTCTGTAATTGTATTTTTATATCCTTTGACTATTTATCTATTGGAGAATGGCTTGTGTTCTTATAAATTTCAGTCAATTTTCTATATATTTTAGAAATTGGACCTTTATCAGAACCTTTAAATGTAAAAATCCTTTCCCAGTTTATTGCTATGGTACATGAAGCTAATAGAATATTATTGTTCTATAAAAAAACTGAACAAGCTGATTATCAAAATGCCTGGAAAGATTTATGTGAACTGATGCTGAGCAAAAAAAGCAGAATGAGGAGGACTTTGTACAAAATAACAAGTTTGCTATGATCAACTATGAAAACGTTGGGTCTTCTCAGTGGTTCAGTGATCTGAAGCAATTCCAACAGACTGGACAAAAAATGCCATTTGCATCCAGAAAACAATCTAAGGAGACTGAATATAAATCAATCCAGGCTATGTTCACTTCTTTTTTTTATCTCTCCCATTTTTTTTTCCTTTTGCTCTGATTTTTTTTCTCACAGCATTATTCATAACATAATGTGCATTTAAAAAATTAGGATATACAATGAGAAAACAAAGCTATCACTTTTTGAAGATGACATGATGGTGTGCTTAGAAAATTCTAGAAAATCTTAGGCCATATAGATAAAGGAGATTAGGCAAATGGTAAAAAAAGATATTACAGGTCACACTTTTAAGGCAGTGGATACAGGATCCTGATGCATTACCCATACTTAGGTCTAGGTCCCAGTTCCTGGGCAAAGAAAAATAAAATTGCTTATGCTATGGAGGAGGGGGAGAAGAGTTCTGATCACTGTACCAGAATGAAGAAGAGTGCTTGTGGACACTCACAAAATAGTGGGAAGCCCTTGTAATAAGTTCAAGCAGAAAAGAGCACTTCTAATAGTCCTGTAGAAGAGCAAGATATCTAGTCATAGTTCCAGAGGTAAAATGCACACTCACACTTGAAAATTCAGGGGAACAAGTTACCTTCTTGGCAAACTATCAGAGCAGACACCAGAAAAACAGAAATCACATCTCTTCTTGAATAATTCTAATATGGAAGCACTAAACACTCACAAGAGTCCCAGAACCACCTCTGAAAATAGAAGCATGAAAAATTTAAAATTTGAACAGTGCTCCCTTCACCCTGGTAGTAGAGTAAAATACTATTATAAAGTTAAATGTCTGGAAACGGGATGGGAATTCAGCAAACACACACAAAAAAATGACCATAAATAACTACTGTGGTGGCAGAGAAGACTGAGGTATAAACAACAGAAAATAAGGATATGAAAACATTTACTAAAGAAGCCTTAGAGGAAAAATTGGACACAAAATAAATAAGAATTCCAGAAAGATCTGAAAAGACATTTTAAAAATAAATTTAATTTAAAATAAAATAATCCATGTAGAAGAATAATTGCAAAAAGAAATGAAAGTGATGTGAGTTAAGATATGGAAGAAGTCAAGTGTTTAGTAAAAGAAACTTAACAATACTGAAGAAATAACATCATAGAAAATGGACCAAATTATTTAAAAAAAAAAAAAAAAAAGGCAAAGAGATTCACCAAATGTTAAGGAGCAGGTCAATACTCTGAGAGCCTCCATAGCTGTGAATCATAAGATCTGAAGGAGTTGCAAGGCAGCCTTCGCTGATACAGGTGTTGCAGATGGTGAATGAGATTAATTAGAGGCAAAGAGTAGAGGAGAGAGGTCAGACAAAGCAACGGCCTCTCAGTCAGAGAGGTCAGAGAATAGCAACTATTTCTCAGTCTCCTTGTATCATCCTCTCACAAGAGGAGATCCTTTCTGGGTTAGATCTTTAGCAGCCACGGTCAGGTGGCTCCCATGTATTCCAACAGCTCTTCCATGTATTCCAGCAATCAAAAATGAGAAATCCTTGAAAAACAGAATTGTGCAAGTGAGAAAAGAGATATAAAATTCACAAATAAAACAAATTAACAATTCTGTAAGAAGCAGAATTAGGCAAATTAAAAAAAAGTGCAAAAGTTCACTAAAAAAATGAATTCTTCATATTTAGAATTGAGGAAATGGAGAATAATAAGAATAATCAAAGATAGAAAATCAGAGAATGAAAAAAGTAGCAGAAAATATTAAATATTATATCAGAAAAAATAGCCCTAAAAAATTGAAGAGAGACAATTTAAAAATTAGTAGGTTACTGGGACTACGATGATTAAAAATTGGTCATAGATGTCATATTTAATTAAATTATCAAGGAAAACTGCCCTAGAACCAGAGACTCAAATCGAAATTGAATTCTCCAGTCATCTCCTTAAAGAGATCCCTAAATGAAAACTCCATGAATATTACAGTCAAATTTTAGGTTTCTCAGGTCAAGAAGAAAATATTACTGTTATAAGTAGTCATAAAGAAACAATTCATATATTGTGGAACTACAGTCAAGGAAAAATCAATATTTAATGATTTATATTTTAAAAGAATGGTTTTCAATATTTTATTACAGAAGGTAAAGTATTAAGATTCCAATCAGGATCACCTACCCAGTAAAACTGAGTGTAATTCTACAGGGGAAAAAACAGATATTTAATTAAATAGGGGATTTTTAAGCATTCCCAATGAATAGACAAGAGCTGAATAGATGATTTGATTTGATAGAATGTATAATTTCAGCTAATAATGTGATAAAATTTTGATAAAAGGCTCTTGTAACTTAATTGATAAGTAAATAATCTAATCTTAAATATTAATGAGACCAAAATTCAATCATAGAGACAATGCATAATCTTTAAAATGATAATGAAGAGATAATACAAAATTGAAGCAAGCAAAGCATTATTTAAGGAACATTTTATACCCCTAAATACTTACTTCTATGAAAAAGAGAAAAGCAGATCAAATAATTGGGCATGCAACTAAAATTACTGGCAAAAGAACATTTCTTTAAAAAAAACTCAGCTAAACATGAGACTGGAAATCCTGAAAATCAAAGGAGAGATTAAGAACATTTAAATTAATGAAACCACTGAACTCAATAACACTGTAAGTTGATTTTTTGAAAATAAAATAAAATAGATGAAACAATTGAAAGTTTGTTTAAAACAGAACAAGACCAAATTACTAGTATCAAAAAATTTAATAGTGAGCTAGAAAATACATTTATGCTTAAATTAATTTCTATTTATTCATTTGATCTTATCCTATTGTTCTCTCTCACAGTCCATTACATATCCTTTCTGGGCTTTTTATCTCCACTTTCTTTTGGGTATTTCTCTTAGTCTCTGGGTTTAATAAGTAAGCTGCTCTCTGCTACTATTTTCTGATTATCAGCCCTTTTAGACTACCATCACTACTGCAATGAATATTAAGCTTCTCTCCCTGGGGAAGGGCAAAACATTCCCTAACAATTTAGTTTTCTCTTACTTGGTGATATGTTCATCATTTTCTCTTTTGTTTTCTTTTTTTTTCTTTTTCTTTTCTTTTTTTTTTTTATGTAGAACTTAAGACCAAGATCTGCTCACTTAAATTGTCAGTCAGTAAAATCTAACAGAAACTCGTTCAACTTCAATACATCCAGAATTCAACCAGCAAAATTCTAAAATTCTTACCAATTTCAATGACTTATCTATTACCTATAATTGTATAGGAAAGATTGAGTTACACAAACAATTGAATAAATTTTTAATCAATATCACAATGAAAATACTCAATCACCAATTTGAAAATAAACATTTTTTCAAACTATAGAGACTTCCCAGAGGAAATAAAAATCATAAGGAAATAGGATTATATGATGCAAAACTCGTTATTCTGTCTTCTGATAGAATGGTAGCACAGATGCTTTCATTTTAGAAAAACTGTCATCTTAGTATTTCCAAGTCCCAGTACCATTTTTGTAGTACTTATGGTACATAAGAAAAGAAGAAGAAATAATAATAGAATTAAGAGTATAAGGCCATATACTGACTTTGAACCTTCTACCAACCCTTAAAATTTCATATATGTATGTATATATTCTCTCTCTCTCTCTCTCTCTCTATATATATATATATATATATATATATATATATGTGATAAAATATGAATCATTTTAATACAAATGTAACGATCAGCACAGAAAATGCCATAAAATGTAAATCCTTGATTCAAGGACAATGACCACATCAAATATCTAAAAGATTAAGAAAACATTACCAGAATCAAGAAACAAAATAAAAATAAAACAAAACTAGATCTTTACATTTGAAAACAAATCTTCTTATTAATTCAGAGAATCTCTTGATAGAAATCTGCACATACAAAAACTAATTTGGAATTATATAAAATATACATTATAATTTGAAAAACTTCATAAACTCAGACTTATTTTCTTGTTCTCCTTTGTAATGTAAAAATAAATACAACAGGCTTTGATCTACCAGATTTTAAGCTCTTTGAAGTCAGGGACATCTTTTTTTTTTTAACCACTCTACTGTGGTTAAATCTAAGGTACACAGAAAGAAGTGTTAAATGTCTGAGACACATTTGAACTCAGGTGCTCCTGACTCCAATATCAATGTTTTGTATCCACTGCACCATTTAGCTGCCCTCAGGGGCATCTTACTAAAATATGTGTAACTCTCTAAATTCACATGTCATACAGTATGATGGCCACAATGGGACAATGAAGGAACTATGTCTAATTTGATAGTAAGATTCATGTGAGGAAAAAAAGTGTTGCCATATGAAATAAATTGCACAACCCAGACTTCTGAGATAGGTATGATTCTGTTTTTCAAAATTAGCATATCTTTGCTATGGAATGAATCAAATTTCATTGTCATGCAACAAGAGATTGTCCATCTTCTGTTAATTTTGATCGGTCTTCTCCTCTGAGTATAAGATTATATGAGTTTGTGATCTCTAGGAACTGCCAATCTTGACAACAGTGTAATATATGGTACTGGTCTCTTTTACCAAGCAAAGCACTATGGAAAGAACAACAGCAAAACGTTGCAGGGGTATTTGTATTTGTTGCTATGGATAACTTGCATAGCAACAAGACCTAGGCCACTGGCCTATATTCAAGAGGGGAAAAAGAAAGACATTTTAGCCTTCAGCATCTTGCAGATATTTCATTTTTTTTTAAATCTCAAATGATGACTTCATTGCTTATTAATGTTTCTCAGTAGACAAGAGATAGAAACCCTGAAGTAAAATATTTCAGGAGGTTCACTAAAGAGACAAGGAATTCATTTTATGTGCTCAGAAACTGACCCCTATATAAGTGAATATTATCTAATTGCTAAAAGAATGTAATTTAAAAATAAATTCTTTAAAGCTTTATGCAAGTGAGACTCCACAGGGAGGAGCCATTAAATTCTGGGATAATCAAATCTTAAAACTTCTTGGCCATGGAAATGACACATTTCTTCTCTCTGGTGATCTTGACACTTATAGAAAGCAAACTTGAATCTACTTCATTGAGGTCTATTGGTCACACTTTTTTATTTTTATTATTTATTTATTTATTTTATTTTATTTAATAGCCTTTTATTTACAGGTTATATGTATGAGTAACTTTACAGCATTAACAATTGCCAAACCTCTTGTTCCAATTTTTCACTTCTTACCCTCCACCCCCTCCCCCAGATGGCAGGATGACCAGTAGATGTTAAATATATTAAAATATAAATTAGATACACAATAAGTATACATGACCAAACTGTTATTTTGCTGTACAAAAAGAATCAGACTCTGACATATTGTACAATTAGCTTGTGAAGGAAATCAAATATGCAGGTGGGCATAAATATAGAGATTGGGAATTCAATGTAATGGTTTTTAGTCATCACCCAGAGTTCTTTCTCTCGGAGTAGCTGGTTCAGTTCATTACTGCTCCATTGGAAATGATTTGGTTGATCTCATTGCTGAGGATGGCCAGGTCCATCAGAACTGGTCATCATATAGTATTGTTGTTGAAGTATATAATGATCTCCTGGTCCTGTTCATTTCACTCAGCATCAGTTCATGTAAGTCTCTCCAGGCCTTTCTGAAATCATCCTGTTGGTCATTTCTTACAGAACAGTAATATTCCATAATTTTCATATACCACAATTTATTCAGCCATTCTCCAACTGATGGACATCCATTCAGTTTCCAGTTTCTAGCCACTACAAAAAGGGCTGCCACAAACATTCGTGCACATACAGGTCCCTTTCCCTTCTTTATAATCTCTTTGGGATATAATCCCAGTAGTAACACTGCTGGATCAAAGGGTATGCACAGTTTGATAACTTTTTGAGCATAGTTCCAAATTGCTCTCCAGAATGGTTGGATTCGTTCACAACTCCACCAACAATGCATCAATGTCCCAGTTTTCCTGCATCCCCTCCAACACTCATCATTATTTTTTTCTGTCATCTTAGCCAATCTGACAGGGGTCACACTTTTTTAAACAAAATTCTTAAGTCCCAGAGGGACATTCTTAATAATCAGCACAACATACAGGAGAAAGAGCTCTTGCCTTGGAAGACTAGGATTACAGAATATAACTCTAATATTAAGTGGTTATGTGTCTTTGAGATAGTCACTAAACTCCAAGTTTCTAGTTCTTCCTCTTTAATATAATACTTCTGCAATAAAACAAAGATTTTATAAGTGAAATGCTTTGTAAACTTATAAGTTTAATCTTTCAATTTAGGCTATGCTCAATAATTGCTTTATTGATGAAATCACTCTGAAAGAGTAGTTGGTTTAATGTCACAGGACCTCATTCTGCCTATATTATGTTCTGCTTTTATGATTTTATTATTTTTCTGGGGCTCTATATCCTCAACTATAAAATAAGTATGTTGGACTTGATGGTTTCTAATCCTTCTTCATGTTAAGAAACTGTCATCTAGATACTACATAATGAGGAGCTCCTTAACTGATAAATGTCAGATTAGGCTGCAGTTTAGGCAGTGTTAAAACACATCCAAAATAAAAGACATCTCATGTTAAATAATAGGTGAAATCAGCAAGTCACTCAACAAGCATTAGGAAATTATTAAGTGGTAGGCACCTTACTAAGGGCTGAGAATACAAAAAAGAAAAGAAAAGAAAAGAAAAAAGTAGAAAGAAATGCTCTGCTCTCAAGCAATTACATAATAAAGAAATTAGACAACAAATAAAATGTAGAGGAATAGGAGGTACAGATGAAGGTACTCAAGTGAAAGGCATTTCAAAAGAAGTCTTCAGAGTAAAGTCTAGAGAGGAAGGAATTATGGTTGGCCTGGTCACATTCCTGAAAGAAAAGTTCTGAGAGAAGTCATCCAATTAGAGAGACATCCAAGGAAAGAGAGTACTTCTGATGTACGAATTCCAATGGTAGCATGAGCTTTGGGAAAAAGAGGTATCGTCTGCAATTCAATAATGCATGAATTCCAGTATTAGAGTCAAAGGTATCTTGGAGTCAATTCTAATTGACTCAACAATAGTAAGAAAAAATCTTAATAGTGAAAATCAAGCTGAAAAGTGTATTGTATGTGTGTATACACACACACACACACACACACACATATATATATTTGTATATATATATATATATATATATATATATATATATATATATATGTTCCATACATAAAAATACGCAAATATCTACATATTTAGTTGTCTATCTATCTATCAATCTAGGTATCTATCTATCTATCTATCTATCTATTTATCTGTCTTTCTACCCAATCCACAGAGTTTTGGTTGGTAAATATTTACCAACACACTTCTATCTAGAGTGAATTTAGGATGGAGGATTGGAATATGGTAGAAGAAAGATGAAGTCCATCTGGGAAAAGAATGAGACATCAGACAAAAGTTAATTTGTACTTTCTCTTTTGCCCTGGTCGGTATTAATTCATTCAAGAAAGAAAAACAAGCACTTTTCTGATGCCTTAGCAAAGAAGTATAGTAAGGAGTAATGAAATGCTTAACAAATGAGTGAATGTGCAGATTTCCAGAAATTTTCTAAACGGACATCTTCATATTATAGTTCATGAGACTGATGCACAAGAACATGGAGAGATTTACTGTGGTCAACTTGAACATAATCTCATCCCCTATATGCTATTCTCATATGTACTTCAATATATACAATTGAATCTATCAAGACTATATACTATTTGACTCTCATCAACCTGAAAGTGCCATCAACTCAATTCCAAAGAGTTTTATCAGTGCCCAGACTAGATACTATGCAATAGTTATACAAAGCTCATAGCAGATGCTCAATAAGCAATTATTGAAGGAATTTGCAAGATGAATTTATTGTAAGCATGGTTTAATAGAGTCTACATTTTAGTGCTCAAATTGATGATGGTAAATAAAATAGAATTTTAATATTAAAATTTGTTAAGGGACAGGTCAATTCTCTGAGAGCCTCCACAGCTATGGATCATAACATCTGAAGGAGTTGCAGGGCAGCCTTTGCTACCACAGGTGTTGTAGACTGGGAATGAGATAAATTTGAGGCAGAAGGAAGAAGAGGGAGTTCAGACAACACAACAGCCTCTCAGTCAGAGAGGTCAGAGAACAGCAACAGCCTCTCATTCTCCTTGTATCATCCTCTCACATGAGGAGATCTATTCTGCAGGTCTGGGTTGGATTTCCAGCAGCCACTGTCAGGTGGCTCCTAGCACAACAAAAATTTAGAATGAAAATCAAGATAGTGAAACATGTAGTCATTATGGATATTTTAAGATTTCCATTGATATGTATCACTGCATCTATTTTTATAAATTATTGTTTTATTCAATAGAGCCAACACCATGTTCTCATTTCAGTAATAACTGAGATTTATACAATGCTTTGAAATTGGTGAAATGTTTGATGTAGAGTAGAAAGGGAACTGGATTTGAATTCACACGACCCAGTTCCAAATCTCTGCACTTTCACTTTCTATCTACATGACCTAGTACAATTTAACTCTCTCTGAGCCTCAATTTTCTCATCTCTCTCTCTCTCTCTCTTTCTCTTTCTCTCTCTCTCTCTCTCTTTCTCTGTGTGTGTCTCTCTGTCTTTGTCTCTGTCTCTTTATTTCTTTTTCTTTATCTTGTCTCTCTCTGTTTCTCATATGCAAAACCATATATAAGCATTCATGTATGCATGCATGCATATGTATTATATATACTGATATACGTGGGTTGCCAGCTAATTCATTTATGTGTATACAATCAGTAAGTGTTAAAATTTGAATCCAAGTCTCCCATCTAAATTCCAAGATCAGCATTTCTTCCTTGAGCATGTTCACTGAGAAGCATATTACATCTAACACTTAATTATGTTAACAGAAATCAAGAGAGGGAATGCATTTCTACCCTAAGTCAGATGGTGTAGCCTTTTACTAGATATATGAGCTCCTGATTCCTTAGATATAAAGTGAGAAAATTATTCTTTCTTACCTTTAGGCAGGTAGATGTAGCAATGTGTAGAACACTGAACCTGGAATGAGGATGTCATGAATTCAAATCTGCCTCAGATTTTTATTAGATGTGTGGCTTTTGGCAAGTTACTTAACCTACTCCTTCAGTTTTCTCAATTATAAAATTAGAAATAATACCCACCTCACAGGTTTGTTATGAAGAGATCAAATGAAACAATACTTATAATTTGTATTATTTTATGTGTATAAACATTATAAACATAAATGTTTATAGAGTGCCTAGAAAATATTAGGAGCTTACTAAATGCTTGTGTTCTTCCTTTATATTACACAGAATTGTTTCCAGTCAACTTTATTGATGTATGTGAAAGTACTTTTTATCTGGAAAGCATTATCTAAATGTAAACAATTAAAGAGAAATTAAGTATACCCAAAAGAAATTATTAACAATGTGCATGTTAATTGAAAAATAAGACCCATCATTTCTGAACCTTAGAACCATTTTTATTTTGAGATAAGGAAATTACCTAAAAAAACACATTGACTATGGTTATATCTTGTGCTTCTTTGTATTATAGTTGTTTACTTATAGGTAAGAAAAATAATAATTCACATCTGCAGAGATGCTTAAGTGTGTTTTTTAGCACATTTTAAATGTGCTGAAGTCTAACTTAAAAAACAAATTCTTATGCTATGTAAACATTTAAATACTATCAGTTCCATTTTGCACATAAGGTCACTATGGATCACAAATATTAGATAACATGACAAAGCCATTTAACTATAAATGGTAGTAATTGTCTGTATTGCATAGATTTCAAGGTTAAAGTGACCTTAAACACCCTAAGAAATCTACTTTGTCCCTTCTAATACTAAGCCTACTAACCTAGTAATGGATCTAATACATAATATAGAGGTCTCTAACTGATTCTCCAATAACACCTGAAAAGTTAGATAGATAAGGACATATAGTTGCTGATGATTACTTAGATAAAAAGTGAAGTCTAGGTATCTTATTGTAAACCCAGTATTCTTTAACTTTTAATTAGGTCACTTCTAATATCCTTTATTATGTATATTGTCAGGTCTTTCAGGATAGGGCTTATCTTTACATCTAACATAGCACAAGATCTAATACCTATGTTATAAGAATAATTATCAGTTTTTGAACAAATAAAATGAGCCTCAGAAAAGTTAAGTGTCTTGCATAAGATCACACAGATAGTGTCTGAGGAAATCTATGAAATAAGGGTTTTTTTTGTGTCCAATTCTACCATTCAAACGATATTTAATAGAAACTTTGCTCCTGGGAAGCAGATATTTTTAATTTCTATTTTTGCATCTCAATTATTTGGACTGTAGTAGATATTAAATGGATTGTTATTGGATATAATTGAATTATATATTAGGATCTTAATTAACAAGTGGCTGGGAACCACTTTTGTAAGGCCACAAATTTTATCTAGTCACATCAATTTTCATCCTTTACTTTAACTTACTGATTACATTTAGTGAATTCTTCTGAATTTTCCTGACTCCTCAATAGAGGGATTTAGCTCTGCAATCCTTTCTTTTTTGTTCATGCCTTGATAATTCTATTTTGATGCATCTAGATGACACAGTACATAAAGAATTAGGCTTGGAGTCAGGAAAACCAAATACAAATTTGGAGTCAGTTACTTATTAGTTGTGTGACCCTGAGCAAGTCATTTGATTCCTTTTTATCTCAGTTTCCTCATCTACAAAATGTGAATAATAATAACATCTATCTTGCAGGATGTTTGTGAGAATCAAATGAAATAATAATTATAAAGCACTTAGCTTAGTGGCTCACAATGATGTTATAAAATATTATTATTACTATTTTTATTGTTGTTAATTATTGCTTTGCTTTATCTCATCTCTCATGATTCATGCAACATGACTATGAAATGGGTTTTTTTTCTCCATGCAGAAAAGGGAATGCTAACAGAATCCAATAATTTTCTACAACTAGTAAAATCATTGGAGATGCTAAATTTTTTATTTACATTGATTAGCAGTTTCATATTTCAAATCTACTGAATATGATGCAAAGAAAACTAAATAGTATTTTGTTGTACTATATGCTCACTTCTTTTCTTAGAGAAAAAATTTCTTGATGTTAGTGAGATCACTCTTCTGCTATTTCTGCAAGTATTCTGCTACAATTGCTGCTTCTCATCACCACTTAGAAACATTTGGGGAATGTTGATGCTCAGAAAGTTAAAGCTAAAGGAAGAAAACATACAAGAAAGAAAAATTCAGTAGGTCCCCAGTATAAGCTTGTATAGTTGAGATCTATTTCAGTGCTTCACTTGTTACTCACATGAAAATGCAGCTGTTTACAGGTGCTTAATAAATATTGATTTATCATTTTGCTGTTGTCCTCATTGTCCATCTACTACCATGAAGCAAATGCTTTACTTTCCCAAACTGAAATTCCGAGTTAAAATGTTCTTTCACTTACAACATTAAAAACTGCAATATCAACTCTTCTACCAAGTCTTCTCCTGTGAAGGTCAAAATATGTTAAAGAATGTTTTGAAAATATTATATTTTAATAGCCCCATAAAATTATAATTTTAGTTGGACTTACGTTGAGATAAATTTTGTAATGTAAAATGGAAAGCAAGGTAGTGATACTAGTGATCTTTGTCTGAAAATGGAAATGATATGATAGATAATTGATACTTGTTTTATTTCTAATATGGGACTATGTTTAAATGTCCCTCAGTACAGTGATTTACATATAGTTGAAACTTAATACATTTTTGTGGATTGATTGATTAATAACATTATTATTATTACTCTGAATTATTTTCAAATACTTTCTTTTTTCCAGCTTAAGATTTAGGGAAGCAATATAGAGACATAAACCTGGAGTAAGGAATTCCTGCTTTCAAGTCTAGACTTTGATACTTAATAGCTGTGTGACCCTGAATGAATCACAAACTTCCCAGTGATGTAGGAAATGCTCCAAGACGATAAGTTCCAGAAAAAAGTAATAGACTACATTGTTAAAGAAATATATGTTTCTTATGCCAATTAAATCATAGCTCCATTATCACTATTCCTATCCTAAGTCTAAAGGAAATAACTCTTTTAATAAGAGAATTAAAAAAGAGAAAGTATTTGCACTTTATCTCTGGAAATAATGGAAAAAAACTATAAATTTATTCAGTGTTATTAACAAAGATAGCTATGCACACACACAAATATATACCTTTGCATAAACATATATCAATCACAAATATGTGTATATGAAAAGTTGCATGAATACATATGTATTTGTGAGCATATACACACATACACACAGATACACATGCATGTAACTCCACAAGTTATATATATCTAAGAGATTGGACGTTTGTTTCATATTCTTCATTTTGAAACATCTTTTGACAAGAAATTCAAGTTCTCAAACTTTCAAATTCTTTTTTTGGTGACAGATTGACATGCATAAAGCAATGTCAGTGACAGTAGTAAAGTAATGAACAGTTTTCAAAGTCATACATAGATGTGAGTGGTACAGGTTGATTGCCTTTATCCTTAGATTTCCCTATACCATTTTGAACTTAAAGATAAGAAATACAAGTTTGCAATAGATGTATAAAAAAAATCTCAAGAAAACTGTATTCTTAGGCATTGGAACTTATATCTAGTTTAAGACAGCTAAGTAAAAAGAAATATTGGGAATGCAGAACAGTTATATGGCAACTATATGTAGATTTAAATTTAGAATACATATGGACTATAAAAATCATTGAATCTAGTTGTCTCATTTTGTAGATGAGAAACTGAGGTTTAGCCAGATTAACCTATAGTTACACAACTAATAAGTGAAATCCTATTTGAACTCAAGTCTTCTTTTCCAAGATGTACACTCTACTCCTTATTACTTTAACTACCACCAATTGCTGTCATTGTACTTTACCAACTGAGGAAACATGATATGCAAGAAAGTTAAAGGGCTCAAATGTCTGAGCCTTGAATACTGTCTCAGTGATCTTAGCTATCTTACTACCATTGAAAAAGTTTCTTTTAGCTCTTCATTTTAATGACAACATGGTGAAATATCACATTGTTAGGCATATATTCTTGTAATACAGAGTTGATACTATGCCATCTTTAGAAGCCTTTTCCATTAAAATATTTTAACTTTCTGAGGTTAGTATTACATAAATAACCAATTGCAAATAAATCTGATTACAAATTCCTTGTCACATCAATGAGTCACTGTTTAGGACAATGGAAATAACCACAGTCTGAAAACCATTCCATTCATTGTGCAATCTAGAGAAGTGGCAGGTGATTGGTTTAGCCTGAAAGTGACATTAGACATGGTTCAGTAATGATTCTATCAGACTTATGCTTGGATTAAGGGACTCTTTAATCAACTGTGTCTACAAGAAGAAGGACTTTAAATATATTGTGGAATTTTGTTTCATTTATTTTGCTTTTCTTCTCAATCATTTTTCTTACACTTAAAAACAACTGATGCTGCAATAATAAATATTTTGCCTTTTGTAATCATTTGGACTGATACTGTAAACTTACTAGATAAATAAATAAATAAAATAGAGGAGTTCTCAGTGAGGGACTCCTAGGTTTCTAAAAGAGTGCACTGGAGGTATGCAGACAAATCCTGTTATTGGCTAATGGGATTTATCTGCGTGTCCAGGGTGTATTTTGGAAATGTTTCTCTGTTCAAAAACTAAGTAGTAGGCTCTTCTTTACTTATATGGGACAAAAATTCTGTCTTCAGGAAAGATGAAATAAATTGCAGTAAAATTGCCCTTCCTCCTAGCATCCAGTCCAATAAATAGCTTGAAGGAAAGGAAGTCGTTGCTGACACAGAAATTGCTGAAGACTTATATTAGTCCTTTTGAAGTATTGCCAACAGCAGGGACTCCACAAGAGAATAACAGGACATTGGGAAAACCGAGTTCTGGGAAAATGAAATTCTCTCTCTCTCTCTCTCTCTCTCTCTTTCTTCCTCTCTTTCTTCTGCTCCCTCTTCCTCTCCCTCTCTCTCTTTTCTCCTCTCCTCTCTCTCTCTTTCTCTTCTATCTTTCATTTCCTTTCGCTCTGCCCTTGCCAAAGTGGAGGCAGTTATAATATCTTCTAAGGGCCAGGAATACGGGTTGACATAGGGAGAAAAGGCTATTTAGAAATTCACTTGGATGATGCTAAAATTGGCTGAATCGGTGTAAGTAATGGTTCTTGGAACTTATTTTGAGTCAAATCATTGAGAAATCTTTTTGGAAGGGTTTCCTTTTAATTTTCATATTAATCCTCTTTTCATTAATAATATCTTCCACAGTAGAAATGGAGTATCCATTGTTTACAATACTATTACATTTTTCATCAGCTATAAAGGAGCAAGTGAAAATGCATATCCAGTATATGAATAATACCCACATTTCAGTGTGAAGTAAGCTAATTAACAAGATATGGGACTCGATTATATGTTCAGTATAATGAGCTCTCTCCAAAACAAACTTTTTTTTGTCTTGTGTGTGTGTGTGTGTGTGTTTGTGTGTTTTTTAAAATTTTGGATGATTAATTTTTTTCATTTTTCTTTCTTCATAAAAGTTGGTCAAGTTTATAGGTTGTATTCATATATAGTACAAATAAAGAGATAGATGTAGACAGGTAGATGGATATACATTGATAGATAAAGTATTCTTTTCTTTTCTATTTAGAAGCATTTACTTAAGATAAGAACAGGACCTGTATTTTCACTGATATAAGGAATTCCAAGGTGATGAAACCCTCTCTACAAATCCAGTTCAATATATTCTCAGCAATTCACAGTCTCAAAATTTGCCTAGAGAAGAGATAAATAACCACTTGCCAAGGTCATGTATACAGTATGCGTTAAAGGTGGGATTTGAAATCATTTCTTTCTGGCTAGAAACACATGCTCTATCCATATTACCTCTCATTTCTTTAAATATTTAGTAAGAGACTGAGTACAGATATAATATTTTTTTCTCTTTTTATTTTTTATTAAAGCTTTTTATTTACAAAACCTATGCATGGGTAATTTTTCAACACTGACCCTTGCAAAACCTTCTGTTCCAAATTTTCCCCTCCTTCCTCCCATTCCCTCCCCCACTTGAAAGATAGTCCAAAACATATTAAATATGTAAAAAATATATGTTAAACTCAAAATATGTACACAAAATATGCACAAGAAAAATCAGATCAGGAAGAAAAAAAAAAAAAAAAACATGAGAAAGAAAACAAAATGCAAGCAAACAACAACAGAGTGAGAATGTTATGTTGTGATCCACACTCAGTTTCCATAGTCCTCTCTCTGGGTGTAGATGACTCTCTTAATCACTGAACAATTGGAACTAGTTTGGATTACTTTATTGTTGAAGAGAGCCACATCCCTCAGCATTGATCATCAATTGTATAGTGTCTTGTTGCCATATATAATGATCTCCTGGTTCTGCTCATTTTATTTAGCATTAGTTCATGTAAGTCTCTCCAGGCCTTTCTGAAATCATCCTGTTGGTCATTTCTGACAGAATAATAATATTTCATAACATCCATATACTACAATTTATTCAGCCATTCTCTAATTGATGGGCTACCATTAGTTTCCAATTTCTTGCCACTACAAAAAGGGGTCCCACAAACATCACAGATATAACTTTTTATCCCAGAAGTTTATCCCCAGTTAAAATCTGAGTTCTCTCTAAATTCTGCCATCAGCAGGAAATGCTTAAAATGATTTATTTTTATAAATCATTTATTTTCAAAATGTATGCATAATTTTCAACATTTACCCTTGCAAAACCTTGTGTTCCAATTATTTTTTTCTCTGTATCTTCCTCCACATACCTTACCCCAGATGGCAAGTAATCCAATATATGTTAAACATGCTCTTCTGTACACATTTCCACAATTATCATGCTGCACAAGAAAAATCAAATAAAAAAAGAGAAAGAAAATAAAATTCAAGCAAATAACCACAAAAAAGAGAAAATACTAAGTGTGATCCACACTCATTCCCCATAGCTCTCTCTGAGTATAGATGGCTCTCTCCATCTTACAAGATCATTGCAACTGGCCTGAATTACCTCACTGTTTAAAAGAGTTACATCCATCAGAGTTGAACATTAAAATAATTTCTTAAGATTTTTTTTAATGATTTATGTTTTGCCTATAAACCAACTGAAAATAAGAATATAAACACATTTAATGCTGAGTTACGACAGCAGAATAATTTAGTGATCCTTGTAAATAAGTCTTCAAAATTATAAGAAAGCTGCTGACAAATTTTATGCAATTCTAATTGTAGGTCCAGAACATTTGAATTGTTTTGTTTAGTTTTATTTCTTTTTTTGGGAAAATTTTCTCTTTCATCTGGGGGTTTCAAAAATTTAGCAATAATATTCCATGTGTTTTCCTTTTTCAATCTCTAAATAATTATTGGTGGATTTTTTTTCCTATTTCAAGTTTATCTTCTTGTTCTGTCACTTCAGACAGTTTTCCTTGACTATTTCTTGTATATATTAAGGTTCTTTTTTTTTAGTCATAGCTTCAGGTAATTTGATTATTTTATGTGTTCTCTTCTTGATCTATTATTCAGATCTGTTATTTTTCTAAGATATTTTATATTCTCTTCAATTTTTTCATTTTTTATATTTTTTGTTTTGTTATTCTTTTGTGTCTTCTAAACTTCACTGGCTTCTCCTTGTTCAATTATAATTTTCCAAGAATCATTTTCTTCTTTAACACTCTAGATTTCCTTTTCTACATTAACTTTTTTTCATAATCTGTTTTTTTCTTGAATGATTCTTATTTTTTTATATCCTCTCAATCTTGTTCATTTAATTTTCAAAATCTTTTTGAGTTCTAAAAGTTTCTGGACAGGTAGTCACTTAATAATACTTTTTGGGGTAGAAAGGCTTTTTTTTTTTTTTACTTCACTATTCTCCTTTGAAGATGATTGGGTTTTTTCTTTGTCTATTCATATTAATTGATTAATTAGTTGAGAACTTATTAATGTAAGCATGTCTAGTCCTGGAGTAGGGAGTGTAGTAACTCTGGCTTCTCTTCAGTTCTCCTCCTTGTCCTGGAATCCAAAATGAAGAACCCCACCTTCTTGTGAGTGCTGGCAGCCAGCAACATCCCTGCCGTACTACTTCTGCACTCACCTGGTCTTCTAGTTCCTTCTTACCTAGGAAATATCTCAGTAGCACAGCGGGCCTAGTGCTCCTTATCAGGGAGATGCCCTAAATTTTCCTGAACTGAGACCCCAGACTCTCAAGATTGTGCAGGAGGTGGTGAAAGTTTCTGTGATTTGGGATGAGGCTACCTCTGAAACCAGCTTACCTCATGGCTCCCCATTTATTGTTTCTGTGGAGCTGGCAGAATATGTTTATACTTATTTTTAGTTGTAAGTTTTGTCCTAAGGTCCTTAGGGGTCTTCTACAGTTGTCCTAGTTGTCCTGTTCTGTCCCAAGTGTTTTTTTTTTTTAATTATTTTTTACTGCCTTGAGTCAATTTTTTGCTTTATTTTCTGTGAGAAGGAGAACTTTGAATTTTTGACCTTTTTCTCTATCTTCCCAGAATCCTCCTTCCTAACTAGTAGTTTTAAAGTGACTAGTGGAACTATATAATAAACAACACAACAATCTTGAAATAGTAATTTTTTTAGAAGTTCTGATGATATATTTAGTGGTATTCAGTCAATATCAACTTGCCTGATCTGAAATTGGCCAGCTGACCTCCATAAATTACTATTTATCTTCCTCCAGACCTTGCAACATTTCTTCTTTTACAAACTCCCTTTTCAAATTATAGATATAGTTATCACAGTGGAAGGTCATTTCAAACCTATTCTTTAGTTCAAATAATGCTTAAAATCAATAACAGATCCTGCATATTTCCACACCCTACTTGGCTCAGTGGTTAAAGTGACCATATAATACACAACATGGATTTTTTTTCTCTTTTTTTCATTTCTTTTTTTAACTGCTGAATGTCACCTTTAACAAAAGAAATTGCATGAGGATCTTATTTATTTTTACTTTGGAGTTTTGCCTGAACTGATTCCTATCACACCAGTATCTGCTGCTAGCTGATGGCCCTAGAATTGGAAATATTATACAACAGTAGTATTTATTCAGTTCTGGATTCAATCTCAGCATAGTGTATGAGAATAATCTAATTATATAAAGCAGTTTATTTAAAACCACCACTAATAACAAAGCTAAATATTGAAATACAATCATTTCAAAATGAAAAGTTTAATCTTCCTCCTTTCTTTGCAAAGTTGGAGAACTATGGATATGGGACATTGTATGTCAGACTAAATTGTCAAATGATTTTTTTCAAATTGTCCCTCTGCTCTCTTTTTAAATTTTGTCTTATAATTGATGGCTCTCTGGCAGGAGAGGGGGATTAAGATATTTGGAAATGAAAGTGACTAAGAACAAAAGATAGTAACAGCAACAAATCAATAACAACAATCAGGGAATAAAATAACTAGCATGCCTTTCTTTTTTGCATACATATGTGATTATGTAAGTGTGACCCTGTCAAATAAGGAGATCTATTTTACATAAGCCACACTGTTCTTGTGCCCAAGCTCAATGGCATTTTTACTCTGGCTAAGTGAAACATGTTATTTACAAGCACCTGTGGTTTAAACCATTGACTTGGCTTTTCACACTGGTCACAGCAGGTAGAGAACTGCAATGATTATCACCACCAACACCACCATCATCTCTCTTTAACTCTTTCTTATCAATAATGTTTTTGCAAGCAATACATTTCATTTTGCCAGGACAGAAATAAATCTCACTATGTACTTTAATAAGTAATAGCCTTTTAAATAAAGTTTGCTATAAAAATACACATCAGATAAATATTTAAGCCTAATTTCTCTTATTGCTATATATACATCTACCTTTTCAACAATTTTTTCATATTTTTCTTGCTCAGTCCAGTACTTCATGAAATTTTATAAGTTTTATTAAAGAAAAAAACATTGTATTTCAATAACTTCACATTTACTTTGAAAAGCATAGTTACCATAAAATTATATTTAAAGATCATCTCCATTTGCATCAAACAAAAGAATATATAAAATGAAAAATATTATTAATTTTAACACTCAATACAATGACTTAAGGTTTTAAAAGGAGCAAAACTGGAAAAATTAGTTTGGAAGAACTACTGAAGTCAACACATCAAGTATTGAAAGATTCTTAAAAATACAGATTGCTTAATTGTGACTGCTTTTGCCAAATCTTCTTTCTAACCATGTATATTATTTTATATTTACTTTTCTGTGTATGTGTTGGTACAGTTAAAATGTAACTAAAATATAACTTTATTGAGATTGAGATCATATTTATATTTTCACCAGCTGTTATATTGTCTGAGACATAATATACACAGAATATATACTTGCTGAATGGATGAATGAATGAATGAATGAATGCACTTGGTCACAGTCTCTTTATCTCAAAATTTATCCTGCATTTACTCTGTAGGAATCCTGCTACAATGGACTTGTAGGATTCATTTTGAGATAGAGAGGAAAAAAAAACGTCACTGTGTGATTTCATGCAAAAAGACTGTATAATAGCTAAAATTATTTTTCTATTATTAGTATTCATGTTAAAGAGACCAGGACCAGGTGAATTCATTCATTCATTCATTTAACAAGCATAGATTCCATGTGAATTGTGTCTCAGAGAATGGTGGAAAGAAAGTTGTATATGAAATGAAAATCACTATCATATTGAACATTAAAAAATGATATATATGTGTATAGGTGATGTATAATCTTAATGAATTAATTATGTATTTTCTATTTGTCCATGTCCCATTAGTGATCTTTAGTACATATTTTTTAATTCTGTTATTTTTTTTCTTTCTTTTATTGTTTTAAGGTATCATTATCACTAGTCTTCCCATCCCTCCTCAATTAAAAAATTTCACTTGAAATAGTAAGTATAATCAGGCAAATAAACTCAGACATGATAACATATAAAATTCATGTCCCATTCTAAACATCTCGTTCACCATCTCTCTGATGAAAGGTAAGAAATATGTTTTAGTTTTTTTTTTTTTTCTCCTAGAGTTAAATTCGGGCATTCCATTCAGAGTTCATAGGAACCTTTCCTTCCCAATGACATAGTCCCTTTATAGCAATCTATGTTTCTTCTGAAGTTTGCATTAATCAGTCATTTTCATAATTCTATTATATCCATATACCATAATTTGTTCAGTCAATAAGATTCTATTACATTGAGATACCATGATTTGTTTAGTTACTCCCCTTGTTGGTGGACACCCTCTAGAGCTTCCAGTTCTTTGATAAAAATGTTCAGCAACAATTTAAAATCTGTATTTAATGTTATTGTGTCAGTCATAAAACAAAAATAACAGTTAGCTAACTCAAAACAATATATATTTACTTTCTGATGACTTATTTCCTCTCTTTTCCTTCTCCTAATTATTTATGAAGATGCATTTTTATACAACAAAAAAAGACAACAAACCTTAAACCTTAAATGTTTCTGAAATCCCATTATGATCTATGGTACTCGGTTGTCCCTTGAAAAATCTCAAAATATATCCATATAAACAAGTTTGCAGTTGTTTAAGGAAATCAGGACGTTATGAAGAGTAACTGATATGCATAGGTACTTCCAGAGTTGAACATTAATATAGCTGATAAAGAAATGCATACTTTTACATGATTTTCATTGACATAATTTAAAAGAAAGTGTAAAAAGATTTAATGGGGATTTCACTAATAATTGTTTTCAACTTTGCTTTAAAGATAATCAAAAAAGTATTGTATCTTTGTTCAGATTTCAACTGTTGCCCAAAATTGCTTTCAAATGTTAATGAATTAATATTAAATGAAACAAAAACATTAAATAATATTGAGATCAAAAACAAATTTTAATAACGCTGTACATTTTCTTATATTTTTAATAATATGGTAAATCCTAAAGTCAAAGTCAACTAGAAACTGAATACACTGAAGTTTGATTTAGAGCTGAACATCTGAATGAAATTAAAAGGAGACTTTTTTCATTGGAATATTGTTGATTACTTCAATGTTTTATTGTATCACTATTTGCAATTTTATTTTTCTTTGTAACATCAAGCATAGTGTCTTGAAGGTAGTATGTGCCAGTTCTCAAATGAATCTATCTTCCTCATTTATTCAAATCACAAATCATTCATGTATGTACTAAGCCTTTAGTAAAAGCTTGTTGGATTGAGTTGAAAAATGTTCAGTTTACTAAGGATCATTAATTAGCCCTGATACAATTTTGTAGAGGAACCAAATCTTTCCCAACTAAATACTGTTTTGTTTTGCTTTGTTTTCCTTGAGCCACCCTTCATTTCATGTATCCTAAATAAATAATGTAAACTTGTTAGGTGAAATTAATACAAATCATTATGAATGCTTAAATTAGGAAAGAAAAAAAAAACTTCTAGATTCACAGATTTTTCTGCTTTCTCACATCTGGGCTTGAATTATATGTTTTCATACATAGGAGTGGAAATATATATGTAAACATGCTTTCATTCACACACATACACACACACACACACACACACACACACACACACATATATATATTTAAGGGAAACCATATTAGATGTGAAAGTTTATTATACCACTAAATTCAAATCATTATCTTTCCAATTCTGTTTTCATTATCTAATCTTTTTTCAGATTAAGTAAGAGGTGGGGAAAGAGTATATTGAAGTAGAATATTGAAAGCAGTCTTCAAGTCATTGCTTTGTTAATATTTCATGCCATTTCTCCACATTGCTACTAGATGCATTAGTTATAATTACAAATGTAGATAGCAAACCCGTTTTCTCTGATTTTAAAAGAAGACAAAAATAATTCAGGAAAAAAAGTAGCACATATAATTACTGTTGATAATAAAAGTCTCTGAATATATAATGTGTATATATATGTGTGTGTATATCTATATATATATACGATTTACATAACAAAATTAGCTTAAAGCAATGTAAAAAGTTTTCATTTTTAAACCATTCATGTATTTACATGGAAGTTAGATCACTAGTGAGGTGCTTCTTTACATTACAAACACATTAATTTTAGAATACCCCATATAATATGAAAACTCAAACCAGTTCTCTTGTCCTTAAAACAAACAATAATGATAATCATTCTAAAATCATAAAATTGTTTAGGCAAGAAAATTGATTAGTCATGAATATTAAATTCAGTATTTGTTAATTACTTTCTACCTGGTGTATTTTAAGAAGCAAACCTACTTACAAAAGTCTTTCCCCAGGACTATGTCAGAAAGCTAAACTTCCCTCTTTTAAAGCCAATAATTGAGAATCTCTAGAAAGTATGATCAGCTAAAATTTAAATATGCCAACTCATCAATATCTATGAATACATTAGCAAGGGATAAATTATGCCATAATGACAATAGCTGAAATTAGTTGTCAGGAAGACTGGGTTTCAAGTCCACTTCTCAAGTAGTACTAGTTTTTGATCTCTTTAGCAAAGAGAGTTTTCTCATCTTCAATTTCCTTTGTCAATTATTATATATCAGATCCAGAACAGAACAAAACATACCTGCAAAGAATTTTGTCAAGGTAAACTAGTTATCATAAAGCAAAAATATTTTCCCCCCAAAGAGGTCACAGAAGAAAAGGCTTTTACAATAAAACAATATCTTTGGAAAGTATATCTTGACAGGATTCAGCAGGAGGGCTTCAAATACCCAAAGTAAGAACCAACACCAGGGGAAAAAAAGATATTTAAGCAGCTTAATATTATTTTTACCTACTGACAATTCACTCAGGTTAGATCCTTAACATATAGCGCCATCTTGGAAAGAATGTGCATATAAACTCAGGAAATTATATTACTCTTTTGGTAATTTTAATATGATTTGTTTTTTAAAACAGGCAGAAAGGAGAAGAAAGAAAGAAGAAAGGTGAGAAGAAAGAAGAGGAAAAGGGAAAAAAGATACAAAATCTAAACTATTTTTCATCTTGCTTCAGGATCTGCATAGGTGGGATAATTATATTAAGTAGAGAAAAGCAGTGTATTAAAAAAAATGGAGAAAAAGGGAAGGAAGGGATGAAAGAAGGGGAGAGGAGACACATAAAACTAACAAGACAAGGTGAAAATATGCACATAAACATAAAAATGACATTCAGAGGAGAAACAAAAAGTCAAATATACAGACAATGAGAAAAAATGGCATTTTTGTATTCGGTGAATAACTGAAAAATATGATAAAGATTTGCATGTTTTTTTGTGGGGGGGAGTCATCAGAAGTACCATAGTATTCTAAACTATACATTAAACCATTCTATTAATTAATTAATTAGAATTAATAGAGATATTTCAGATGAAATATCATTCATTCAAGTTTCTGTCATTCTTTGCTTTTGAATAAGATTTCTGTAATTTGTAGTGAGGAATCATATTTTTCATATACTTGGAAGTCTGATAGTTAAATTTCCCCAGGTTTTCCTAGGGGGAGGCATCCCCTACTGAGCATCTATGTGCTCTGAATTCCCTAACATAAGAGTTACATAATTATGCAATAACATTATTATCACCTTTTTGTACTTGGGCTATATGTAAAATCAAATAAACATTATTTTCCTAAGTCAGCCTTCTATGCTAAAAATATCAAAAAGTCATTTCAGGCACAGTGAACAAGAAAATTCTGTGCAATAAAATTTATTTTTCTCGTTGTGAAGATAAGCATGATGGACATGTTACTGTAGTTTCACAGACCTGCAGCTGAAAAGGAACCATGGAGACTATTAAACTGAAGCCTGAAAAAGAACATTAGGAGCTATGTAGTTCACTCTTCATTTTACTAAGAAATGGAGGTCAAGAGAAGTTAAATGATTTACTCAAAATTAACTTATAACAATAATAATAATAATAATAATAATAATAACCATGAACTAATATTTATATAGTATTTTAGCATTAATAATGTTTTGTACATATATTATCTCATTTGATAGTTAAAAGTAGTGAGGAGATTGGAACTCAGTTCTTTGACTCCCAGGTCATCAAGCATAGTGCTCCTTTGTCTCTATTAAGCTCAACAGAATATTTATGCAAATTAAAAGATAAAGTGTACATGCAGTTAAAATATAAGAACATGAATATTTTCTTTGGCATTCTGGGGTATATGGGGAAAAATACTCAAAGTAAAAGACTCCAGGTCATTGACTGTTCCTTAAGAGACTACTCAGTTGGAGTGCTTGAGCTATTGATCTCAGAAGTCTACAAACTCAGAAAGAAAGCGATTGAAAAGAAAATTTTTCTGCCTTCCTTACTTAATTGACTAGGCACAGACTCCTTGGTAGACCTCCCAGGTACAAGTTTGACAAAATCAAAAGGTATGGTTTAGACAAACATACAATTTGGGAATGTTTCTGATGAATAGAGCTATATTTGGGTTCACCTTACCCATTTAGAGGATAGTAAGAATGCTCAGTGTGGATTGAGAATTCTTTGTCACTGTGCTGATAAAGACCACATTATATAGAGTAGCCATCCCTGCAGTAAGTGGAAATATTTTTTTTTTCCCTTGCCATGACAGACAAAGGTTAAATGAATGGAGCAAATACTTTTTGGTTGAAGCAGGAAGAACTAGGTATTTACTTCCTGCTCTACCTCTGCCAAATGCTTATACAACTGATCACCTAATACTTTGTCATATGAATGCCAAAAAATTGTCAGAACTAAATATTAAATAAGTGGATTGAGCATCTAATTTAAAAAGAAAACAAAGAAACAAAAATAAAACCTGAGCAACATTTAATCAGAAATTCCTAATTCCATTAAAATATTCTAAAGATCAATAAAAGTAAAAATATATATCTTTAATTAATACATAAAACAAAGAGCTCTTTGAAAAAAATAATAATGAAGGGAACAAATCAAGTTGGCAGAGTAAAGATAAGAACTTTTCCAAATTCTCCCCAAACTGCTCCAAGTTCCTTTAAATAATATTCTAAAAAATTTTTAGAGCATCAGGACAACAAAAAATATTGAGTAAAACATTTTCCAGGAGAGGATAACTCTCCAGGAGAGGGCAAATAAAACCCTACTTTAAAGAATTAAAAGTACAGTAATAGGCTAGGAAAATGAGCAGGAAAAAAGTTTTCTAACCATTGAAAGTTATAATGGTGATAAGGAAGCTCAAAAACACACACTCAGGAGATGGTAACAAAGTCAAAGCCCCTACATCCAAAACCTCCAAGAAAAATAAGAATTGGGTTCAGACCATTAAAAAAAAACCTCAAAAGGGACTTTAAAAATCAAGTAAGAAAGATAGAGGAAAAATTGGGGAGAGAATTGAGAGAGATGCAAAAGGAAATAAAAAAGCTAATGAGAAGAATCCACTAAAAAGCAAAATCGGCCAATTGGGAAAGGAGGCACCAAAGTTCATTGCGGAAAATAATTCCTTAAAAAATACGATTGACCAAGTGAAAGCTAATGATTTTATAAGATATCACAATATAAAAAAGCAAAACCAAAAAGAAAAAGAAAAAAAATAGGAAAAAAAATGTGAAATATCTCATTGGGAAAACAATTGAGCTAGAAAAATAGATCTAGGAGAGATGACTTTAAAATTATTGCTCTACCTGAATATCGTGATCAAAAAAAGAGCAAAAAAAAGAAAATTTCATTTTCAAGAAATCATCAAGGAAAAGTGTTTTAATATTCTAGAACCAGAGGGAAAAATAAATTGAAAGAATATACCAATACCTTCTCAAAGGTATCCCAAAATGAAAGCTCCCAGGAATATTATAGCCAAGTTCCAGAACTCCAATATCAAAAAGAAAATATTGAAAGCACCCAGAAAGAAACAATTCAAGTATAGTGGAGCCACAGTCAGCATAACAGAAGATTTAGCAGCTTTTACATTAAAAATCTCACAGGCTTAGAATATGCTATTCCAGGGAGCAATAGAGCTAGGATTTTAACCAAGAATCACTGGCCCAACAAAACTGAATATAATTCTTCAGAGGAAAAGGTGATTATTCATTGAAATAGTGGATTTTCAAGTGTTTATGTTGAAAAGACCATAGCTAAATGGAAAATTTGATTTTCAAATACAGAACTCTAGAGAAGCATAAGGAGGTAATCAGGAAAATGATATCGTAATGAACATAATAATTTATATCTGAATTAGGTCAAATAGGAAATAACATACATATTCAATATGGGTATACAAATCTATCCAATTGGATAGTTGGAAAATAGTCCAGGGGAATGGGATATAGGAAGTGGGGGAAGATGATAAAATAGAAGACATATTGGGAGAGGGTTCAATAGCAAAAAACTTTTGAGGAGTAATAGGAGTAAAAGTAGAAAGAAAATAAATGGGGCAAAATACTAATTGACAATGGCAATTGTAAATAATAATAATAATAATAATATAAAGTAAGTTTCTCTGAGAAGGCCTCATTTCTCAAACACAGGGGGAACAGAGTTAATTTTATAAAAAAATAAGAGCCATGCCCCAGTTGATATATAATCAAAGGGGATGTTGATCAATAAACTGATATGTTTGTATTGGAATGTTATTGTTCTCTGGGAAATGATGAGCAGGATAATCTCAGGGAAAAAAAAAAAACTTGAAAAGTCCTCCATGAACAAAGTGAAATATACTGTATAAAAATAATAGCCATGTTCTGGGATGACCAGCTGTAAATGACTTTGTTATTTTCAGCACTACAACCATCCACAACTACCCTGAAGGACTTATGATGAAAACGTTTATCCATACCCAGAGAAAGTATGAATACCAATTGAAAGAATCCCTATTTCTCTCTCTTTCTTTTTAACTTAAGTTTGCTTGAGAGTTTTTTTTATTTTATTTTGTTAGGTTTAAAGATCTATGCTTTCTTTCACAAGTTGACTTTTATGAAAATATTTGCATAACTTCACATGTGGTTTCTTAATTGTGGGTTAGGGTGAGGGAGAGACCTTAGAACTCAAAAATCTTAAAAACAATCATTGAAACAATTATTTTGAAAGTAACTGAAGGAAAATATTAAATTAATAACTATACTTAAAACAATAAAAATAATGACATAGATCAATTGAGTAAATTAGTTTTTTTTAAAAGAAAGAAACTAGTTTGTTCATATCTAAAGTGAGAAGAAAAAATAAGAATTTGCACCAAGAAAGGACAAAAAAAGTAAATTATAAGAAAAGATAACTCTTAGGAAATAGATAAATATTTACAAAAAATAAAAATATTCATATTGACCAAACAGGAAAAAAACCTGTAAATAACACAAAATGAAAAGGAAAAAAGGAAACTGAATAAGCCACAAATGATGGGAGGACTTCAACATCAGATGGATTCACAAGTGAATTATTTCAGATATTAAAGGGGAGATTAAATTCCATCCTACATAAACTATTTGCAAGAATAAGAATTGAAATCTAACCTTCCAAACGTTTCTATGATACAAGTATGAATTTGATAACCAAACCAGGGAAAGGCAAAATAGGAAAAGAAAACTAAGGGTCATTATCCCTAATGAACAACTGATTCAATTTTAAAAAAATGATATTACTAGTAGCTTAAATTTATATAAGAAACACAGAGTTGTTACAACATAATGAAGATTATCAGTATAATAAATCATATTAATAATGTATTATTATAACAAAGAATGACAAGGACTTTCATAAAATTGAACTATACTTTATATTAAAAACTCTAGAAATCTTAGGAATAAATGAGCCTTTTCTTAGGGTAATTAATAATATTTATCTGAGTCTAAGAACAAACATCATATATAAAGGTGAAAAATTAGAGACCTTTCAAGGGGGGATAGTAAGTAAACAAGGATATTTATCATAATCATTTTTACTTTAAAATGATAGAAATGTTGCCTATTACAGTAAAAGAATAAAAAGAAAATTGAGTAAACAACTCTAGGAAAAGACCATGAAATTATCACTGGATGCAGTGACAAAGTTGTATATTTTGAGATACTTAGGGAATAAACTAAAATTAATTGGGATAACTTTAGAAAATTTCAAGTTATAAGATTAATACAAATAATAGGCGTCCACCCAAACAAAGACAAAACCTAAGAAGAAGATATAAAAATTAAAGTTTCATTCAGAATAAATTCTGAAACTCTACAATATTTATAATAAAGCCCTTATTCATTTGTCTCAGAGATTATATGAATTTAACCATAAAGAAATACAAAATAAAGCAAAACCTTAATAATTGAAGAATTGGCATAATAAAACCATATAATAAAAAATGACAAAAATAAAAATGATATTGGCTAAATTTATTTACTTATCCTGCACTATGTCTAACACTCAGAACATATTATGAAGGTAGAAAAATGATAAGGAAATTCATATATATTTATGAATCATGTAAAATCAAACAACCTCTCCATCATTTGTGTTTTTTTTTAAATCTTAACGTTTATATTTAAAGTTGTGAAAGTTAGTCTACAATATTCTTAATAAAAATGAGGTCTTCTCTCACTTATCAAATCACTGAAAGAGTACATTATTTCAGGGATAAGATTGAGAAAGAAAAATTCAGATTCTTCTAGATATATTTAGCAATAATTCATCATTGGCACTTGAAAGCCATAGAAGTATGTAGTTGAGAGGATTTTACCTTAATATTAAATTTGCTTGACCATGAATTCATAGCACTCACATTTTTATCCTTTCAATTTGGGGCATCGTCCCACAGAATGAATAATTTTTTCCTATCTTTTTTCCTCAACAAAATATTGCCAAGTTAGAGAAACAACACAACGGAATACACAGCAGTCTTTCTTGAATAGTAGTATCTTTGTGGTGGTACCAATTAGAGTGTCCATCTCACAGCAGGCTCTGTTAACCAATATGGATTTGCTAGAAAATTGTCTGATGACAAATGCTACCTGAAAAGTCGAAGCCACGACTTTAAAATGACACCGAACACTGTCTGCCTTGTAAAGCATTTGCTAACAGTTCTGGTATTCACCATTGGTCAATTACTTTTTAACTTTGTCATTCAACACAGTGGGCAGTTACAAGCATTTAAATGGCTTGTCAGAAGTCAGATTCCTTGTTTAAAGGTATCCTGATACACAGTGTAGGATAAATGATTTTTTAGTCTTTAGCCCGTCTTTTACTTGATTTTGTCATGCTGATAGAAAAAGGCTTTCTCTCAGCCAGTACATGAGATACAGAAACTTGAAAAAGGAGAGTCAGCTAATGGGGTTCTTTTTAGAATGGACTTTGACAGGTGGCCTGCTAATAGTATTGATAAGTTCATCTCCATCAAAGGTATTGTGAGATATGTGAAATCATTAAGTAAAAAAGGATAAAAAGAGAGGGAAGTATTTCTGCTCTGAAATTCATACACACACACACACACACATACACATACATATATACATGTATTTATTCACACATACACACATATATATCTATCTATATGAATAGATACACATATATATGTATATAAACATATATCTATCTTTATGTATATATATATATATATATACATATGTATATGTATATATTAACACATTCTGACAAGGATGAAATAACTTTGACACATACTAGAAAAGATTGTACAATAAGAAGAAGCAATATGGTGAAGTCCAGCTCCCTCCCACAATAAAACCAAAATAGTTCCAGGAGGAGTATAGAAAGAAGAGTAATTAGAAAATCTAAAGACATTTGATAATGATTCATTTTTTCAAACCTAGATCAGCACAGGCAGGGTAAGAGTCTTTCAGCTAGTAGAAATGTCTATCTAAGAAGGCTCAGGCAAAGTCTTCCAGGATGAACAGTGGTCTGTGACTTCCCACTATAGTAAGTGTCCAGGGTGGAAAGAGCAAAAGAATCTAGTTCACAAGTCTTAAGACTGTGTCCTGAGACTCAGAACATTTCAGTACAAGACACAAAGGGGTGTTGGCCTTTACCTTCATGCTGAAAAGAAAATGCAGAATAAAAGGAAGACCAGTAGGGGATCTGAAGAAGTACTGAGATCCAACCTAAAAAGACAAGAATCATGTTTCCAGTTCACAGATGTATGCTGGATTCTGTAGCTGAGTAATCATCACCACCACCACCACCCACTATCACTACTACTACTACTAGAACTACTACTACTACTACTACTACTCCCAGTACTACTACTACTACTATTACTACTTCTGCTGCTGCTGCTAATACTACTATTATGACTACTATGACTACAATAATTACTATTGTACAGCAAGTTTTAAAGCTTGGAATGTTTTTATAAATGTTAATTCATTTGATCCTGAGAATAAAATTGTGATGTAGATGCTATTATTGCTTCCATTTTCCAAATAAGAAAAAAAAACTGAGACTGAAAGATTGACTTTCCCAGAATTATATATCTATTAAGAATTTCTGATCCCAAGTCTGTTCCTATATTTATTCTACTACCAAGCTGCCACAAATTACAGAAGTAATAAATAACCTGAAAACTAGTACAGATGAAACAGAAATTCATGAATATTTTCATGAGACAATACAAATAATGAAACAAAACCAAAGGATATTTTAAGGGAAATTAATATAAGGCATCTCATAAAAAACAACTGACATGAGATATAGGCTAAGAGGAAAAAATAGAGATTATTGGATTAGCTGAAAATTATGCATCTACCTCTAAGAAATGATTTATGTCATATTTCAAGAAATTAGGAATGCAAACTGGTGAGATCTATCACAACTATAAGACAAAATGAAAACAGAAAGAATCCACCAATCACTTGATAAAACACAAATCCAAGTCATTAAGAACCAGACAAAGACAATACAAAGAATAAATGTTCATATATATATATATTAATAAATAGAAGTGAAACAAGTGTCTTTTCGGCATCAATGATCACAGAAGGAGTTAAATAAGACAAAGAACTTGAAAATGCTTGTGCTAAGTTTTAATGATCTTTTTGAGGAAAACACTGGGTTAGAGGAATCCCTTAGAGAAGAAAAGGTTAGAAGTCACATAAACTTGATCATTTATTGTAGAAACACAGAATATGAGATGTTAGATGTCAGGGCCCTTAAGGCACATCTATAGTACTTTGAATATTTTTGAGCTTAGTCAAAACATTAAAAAAAATAATATTGGATACTTAGAGGGAATGCCAGACCAGGTGTCAGGAAAACTCATTTTCCTGAATTCTAATCTGATCTCAGGCATTTAGTAGTGGACAAGTCACTTAACCTAGTTGACCAGTTAGGTCATCTATAAGATGTGATAGAGAAGACAATGCCAAATCACTTGACAAATTATCTTTGTCAAGAAAACCTTAAATGAGAACATGCAGAAGCAGACACAATTGAAAATGACTCAACAGCAATAAAGGATGAATGAATGTCATTCCATGTTTAAAGATGGAAATGAAGGATACTAGAGTACTTTTCCTTACCAATTACTGTTACAACTACCTTATAAAGCTAAATAAGAAGTCATAACACCTGTTTTATCTGGTTTACTAAAAGTTCTGTTGTATATAAGTCTACAAAACTAGATTTTAGTCTAGTTAATTAAATTGCAATAATTAAAGTGCATTAATTCAAGAACTGGATATACTGTGAGGTATAAGAATAATGATTCCAACAAGCCCTCCCAATGAATTCAGCTACAGGTTGAAGGGCTGAGTGTGAGAGGACCTTGAAGGATAGGAAAGATAAAATTTTATTTTCTTTGACTACTGGACAGTGATTAAGGATCTGAGGTCTGGAAAGAATAGGACTAGATAATCAAGAGTTCTCCTTTTTGGAGGAAAGACCAATAGAGCAATTTTTCTAATATCTCCTACCACATTTGTGCTCATCAGAGACATCATACACACTCAGTTGCACTGACAAATAAGTTTATGCTCTTACAAGATCAGCATAGGATGGGGAGTGAGTCCATTGCCTATCAGGTCTCAAGGCCATGTTGATATCTTGTCTTTAGTTTCAGATATTATGGTCCTCCTAAGAAAGGATGAGAAAGTTGCTTTTTATTATTTATATCTCCAATCAATGTGCCTGAATGCAAATACCAGTATTCCATGTGATTCAAGACCTGCAAGAACAAATTAATCATATTATCCATTTTCTTTCATTTTAGAGCAACAGTTTTATTTTTAAATCTGCCATTGCAATAGCCACCATCAGAGTTCTCCAAGATTTTCCTTACAAGACCTCTTACACAACTTTCTCTAAAGAGATGCCCTTTAAAATGAAGACTCCAATTGGACTTGATATCATAATATCTGAGCATTTTATTCCTCCCATACTATCCTCAGGAAGCCAACATTACTGAAATTTGAAATAGTCCCATAAATCAAAACCTTTATCCCTACACCATTGACTCTTGTGGTTAGCAGATTCACTTGACAGAAGTTGTGAACTTCTTCATTCCTTTTGCAGCAAAGAGTTGCCTGAGCTTAAAGGTCCCTGCTCTCTCAAGTGGGCTCTCTGCAACTCAGAAAATGGATTAGGTTGTCCTCAATTGGCAGATCCCTTTTCTTCTGAGATGATTCAGCAGGTTCCAATAGAGAATTTAAAGAACTAGAGTTATTGAGCAGTGCCCTACTTTCTAATTGCATGGAGGAGATGTTATTTCTGTGCAACTATAATGATTATAAATTTACAGGTATGACAAAAGATCCCTTACTTGAAGAAAATCTTAAGTCCCTGGAGAAAAGTATGGAACAGAATCTTCCAAATCCTTAAAGAAGAGAGTAGCAGAGTTTCTGCAGTGGTCTCTACTGGGACAAAGATTTGGGATCATCTACCTAGTGTGGGCCACAGGGAAAGGAAGGATTTGGCAGGCTGGCCAAGGAAAACTAAGTAGGTATCAGTACAAGGAAAGCCTCAGTAACAACTTAGATCAGAGAACAGATTATATGCAAAAAATATTAAAACTTCTTAGGCATTTTATTGCAGATGCTCCTTATGCATGATAATTTGTTGAATCTATTAAAAGTGACTTTGTTGTGGGTTTGACATTCCTGGGGCTCCTCCTGATCATTGTCTCCACCCCAAATCTTTGTACTAAATGTGTTTCTTCTAGCCATGGGTTGTGGCTTATTCTCACCTTAAACTGTGAGACTTGAGACTTGGTATTTCTGAAGGCACAAATGAAAGCTTAAGATCTCTGGGTGTTGTGTTCTACGATAGTTTTTATTGTATTTTTATCCTTTTGCCTCAATACTACTCATCTCAGGGGGTCCTTAAAACTTAAGACTAGATCCTTCTGGCACAGAGAGGAAAGGTCTAGCATTTTTGGCCTTTTTTCTTTCTCACATGTTTGTTTGTTTGTTTGTTTTCTTCTTTCTCTGTAGTTCTACCATGATTAGAAGACCATCTAGTAACCTTTGTAAATGATAAGTGCATTAATTTTGGGAAAATGTGGATAGACTTTCATGAAAGAGTGAAGAAGGAAGTCAGCAGAATCAAGGGGATGTTCTATACATTAACAGCAATATTGCTTTAGGAACAACCTTCAGTGGCTAATTTTGAGTAATATATATACCGGAATTTATTACAAATGGCCTATTAAGGTATACACTATCACCTTCGAGAGAAAGAACTGATAAATAGAAGTGAAGAATGATTTTACACATATGCATACATGTGAATATATGCACTGATATATATAATGTTATGTATGTATGTATGTATGTATGATATATACACATATATGCATACATACATTTGTGCCTAATGGTAGCCATCTATAAGGAAGAAGGAAGAGAAGAAAAAAAAGGGAGGAAAAAGAAAGTTGTGTGATAACTTTATTGTATATTTTAAAAAAATAGCAGATTTTACATAATAGATTTTCAAAAGCAATTCTTTTTATTCTATCATCTTATAAAATGTGTTTTATTTCATAAATAAAAAATAAAATAAATTTTCAAAATAATATATTAAAATTTAAAGGATTGAGGACTTTGTTATCAAAGGACAGGATATGATAGGACTAGTGTTTACCTGATCCAATTTCTTTCCTCCTATCTATAATATAGATTGACTACTTATAAGTAGAAAAAGCTGACTCTGGGACAGTTTGATTGGACATGGCTTCCCTGATACAGCTTCCTTATTATTTAGGGGCATAAAAAGTCACAGCAATGAAGAATTTCACTTCAAAGATTTGATAGATACTTAAGTCCATTCAAGTCACCATAATCAAAGAATTTGCTGATGAGGCATCTTTCTATGTAGAAGGAAAAAAGACCAGGTCTTCCCAGGTTCTTACTGCAGTATTAATATTTGGTGAATATTCTTACTATATTGAGACAAAGTAAACATCATTTTGTTAAATGTTCAATGGTTTTAGAGTTTCTGACTTTTTTCTTGAATGAAGTCTGAACTGGTTTAAGAATGCTGACATTACACTCAATCCTTAAATACCCTATGAAATCACACTTTTTACATTCCTATTTAATCTCACATTATTCTAACATATTCACCTCCTATTTCCTCTTCCATTTCTTTCTAAATTGAGTTAAGTTTTTCTTGGAAGGCAATCCTTCTATATATTCTCGAGCACATCCTCTTCTAGAATTAAAGTGCATTTTCCCTTGAATTATCTTCATTCTTTCACAAAATATTCAATATTTTCCCATCTAGAGGATCCATTCTCACTGCTTACAAACATATCTTCTCCATCTTTAAAGACCATTTAGAAATGAGCATTTCTGATATATAAAATTCTGTATCTTCTCTTTCTTGGTTAAACCCCTTGAGAAAATCATCAAGATTAGGGACCTGACTTTTCTTTTTACTCCTAAGCCCTCTGCAATTGGGTTTCCAACTTCATCATTCAATCAAACTGTGTCTCTTCAAACATAGCAAGTATTTGCTTTAAAAATTATATTTTAGTTATTTAACACTTTATTTTTAATTTTTGAGATCCAAATTCTCTCCAAATTTCCAGCTTTTCCCCTACTTATTGAGAAGGCTAGGAATATGATATTGCTTATA